>NC_050583.1:4687544-4712544 GCF_013368585.1 Megalops cyprinoides | reverse complement strand
AGAGAAGACGAAGTAAGAAAGAGTTTGGACGCATTTCAAATAAATAAATTAATAGTCTGACTAAAGTAAAGTCTGACTGCAGTTAGTTTTTGCAGTGTACGAAAAAATTGGGTTAAAAAGTACAAAGTTCAGAATTGCTGCTTGACAAGCTACTGTATTATGAGCCTTTTTCTGATTCAAACTTTTAAATGAATTTTAACAGAACTTGTGGCGGAACTGTACAATACCGCAATACTTATAAACATTTAAAACATACCTGCGCATAGAAGTGCCTGTATTAAGGATCCTCTTTCTCTGTGGAGACTTGAGAACACCAACAATAATTATTATCATAGTACTGTATTGCTTAATTTCTGTATATATAAACGCCAGCATCTGTAAATGAATGTATTTAAAAACACCAGTATTCATAAACATATGTGCATTCTTCATGAAGGTGTGTAAAGACCAGTGATAATTAGCATTCATAGCACTGCATCCTGCTGTGTATACATTAACAGCAGTGTCTGTATCTAAAAACATTCCTTCACACCTGTTTGTTTCCTACAGAGTGTCCTTATGTGACAATGCTCATTATGGGTGGAAACTTTGATTGAGCTGATGGGCGATGTTTAACAAAGTACAGACAGTAGACAACAACACATGCATATGCACACACACACACTCACACACACACACGTGTGCACACACAAACACGCATGCACATGCACACACACGCAGACACACTTTTCTCTCTCTCACACACACACATACACACACACGTCTGCGCGCACACACACAAAAACGTACGCACATGCACACACACACATGCACACACACTCTGTTTTCTCTCTCTCACACACACACTCTGTATCTCTCTGTTACACACGCATACACACACACACACACACACATGCGCACATATGCACGCACACACACAAACGTGCACACACACACACACAAAGCTCACACAGACACTGGTCAGATTTTACATCTTTTTTATTAATATGTGCTGATACAGAGTTGGTACAAACCTGCGATGATGCTCACACTTGGATAAAACTATTCCCTTTGGCCCAAACAGCTGCAATCATATGAAAAAGAGACCACCCAACAGAATTTCCAAACAAACGACCCAAAAGAAAGAACAACCAGCTGACCGGTACATAAGTCAGCCTATCAATCAATCAATCGATCGATTCAAGAAAGATAAGTACAAAAATGGGCTAGAGAACATGGTGTTTCGCACTGTAACCCCGGTGGCACCAAATACGAGCTCACACGCTGCATGGGAGACACGCCCACGGGGTGGCCATGGCCCCTGCGGAACAAACACTGTGCATGTGATTGTGTGCGCACACGAAGCGTGTGTGTGTGTGTGTGTGTGTGTGTGTGTGCGTGTGTGTGTGTCTGTGAGGGTTGTGTGTCAGGAAG
The DNA here is from genome assembly GCF_013368585.1 of Megalops cyprinoides. NCBI lineage: Eukaryota > Metazoa > Chordata > Actinopteri > Elopiformes > Megalopidae > Megalops > Megalops cyprinoides. The sequence goes on along the minus strand of NC_050583.1, from coordinate 4,711,131 downwards.
GAGAATTCTGAGAGTTCAGTTTCATTTCTGGTGGCTCACTGACTTAGGTTTGCAAATATGTATATCATCTTATTTCATTTTTTTTTTTTTGAAAAGGAGATTACGGTCACCAGCAAACTGTGGTTACCTGCAGTTCACCTAAGCGATGTGTGTGTGTGTGTGTGAGTGTATGTGTGTGTGAGTGTATGTGTGTGTGAGCGTATGTGCGCGTGTGAGCGTATGAGTCAGGGCTATTGACTGAGGAAGAGAGACTGAGTGAATGTGTTTGAGTCTGTCAGAGGAAGTGTGTTCTGACCAGCTTTTTGAATGGATGGGGATCTGATTGACTTTGTGCCGCTCAGAAACCCTGTGGTATAGGCTGAACAATGAACCTGTCGGTTTCAATTGACTGACATTTAGTTAACACAAAAAGAGAGAGACAATGTAATCCTGGCCACTGGGTCAAAGCCATTCTCCTACTTATTCACATTATCTATGATATCCATACTGTATACGACAGCCATCTGGACACGTATCCAGAGACCAAAACAAAGTAGCACTAAATATTATTATTATTATTATTAACAGTTCTCTTTTAAAAAATCTCTATAATAAGTCAATCTGCTTTAAATTCTACTTTTCTTTTTGTGTTCTTTTTCTTTTTTAAATAAATATCTATCTGTCCTCCTTGTGTTTCTGGTCCTGTACTGATTGTCCGGTGATCTTTCCGAGCCTGTGTGATCACTGTGTCTCAGTGTGTGCGTCAGAGAACAACATAACACCACAGGCTGTGCAGACACACCCCCTGCCACACCCACCTGTACACTGCCTGACCAAACCCATCTCCACCTGCCCGACTACACCCACCTGCTCCTGCCTGATTTCTCCCATCCACCCTGTCTGCCTCCACCCATCCGTAGCTGTGCGACCTCCCTGACTATTCACACCTACCCCCGTCTGGCTCCACCCCTCTATACCTGTCAGATGCTGCTCATCTACACCTGGCTAACTACACCCATCCAATCTGATGACACACTGCTAGTCTCCACCATTGTGTGGCGCCCCCTAGTGGATGACACGGTGCAGTTCAGGCTGAGTGTGTTGTGGCAGGCATGTAGCGGTGTGTATGCCCTGTCTCAGAGAGCCTGGTCTGTGGATGATTAGGGAAGCCCACAAATGTAACCAATACACAGAGAAACACTGGGCGTTGTTCTGCTGCAAAGTAAGAGGCCGGGTCCATGACCTGACCAGCCCTACATCTGCACACCTCCCTTTTCCTTTCTCCCCCCCCTTCTCCTCCCTCTCTCCCTCTCCCCCTCCCTGTGCTCTAAACATCAGGGATGTTGGAGTTAGTTATCTCCCTCCCCATCTTTAGCACCTTCAGTGTCAGCACCATCTCTGTCTACCTCCCTCCCTAAAGAAAGTGGCATCCATTTCTGTGCCGCTAGCTGCAGATTGAACAGCGCCCCCTTGGAAGGTTCAATGTCATTAACACCCCAGACCCCCACCCCCCCAGCTCCCCCCCGCACCCTGCTGTTCCCACCGACTGCTGAAAAAAAAAACAAAAAAACAAGCGAGACATCATATTCCCCTGACGTCCCCACCCCCCCCACAACACCCGGCATGCCCATGCAAATCAAGATGCACACAGACGCGCGGGTGCCACGACAACCGCGGCACGCTAACCCACAGCCGGTACCACTGCTCTAACCGCCGCGCTATAGCCTGAACGCGCCGCTCGCGCGGGAAACAGCTACACGACATTCTAGAATCACAGCAGCTTCAACGGACTGGCGCACAGGGAACAGCTACACAACATTCTAGAATCACAGCAGATTCCACCGCATAGAAATACACTTTGAGTTTCGGCTTAATCTTTTCCGAGCATAGCCGGCTTCTTAGTCAGCCGTCAGCTCCCATCTGGTAATTCTACATCTATGCAGCCACAGCCATCAATCCTTTCACAGCCTTCACCTCCACAGACAACTATACGTACAATATGCACGCTTGTATATGTATAAACATCTGTGTATTGCACATGTGCACAGACAGTCGAGTCTATAATCTGCGGGATTCCTTGCCAGATTTGGCCATCAGACAGACGGACAGACGCTCCTTTGTTAGGATGGAACATCGTGGTGACCCTGTGACGAAAGGTAGCCCAAAGCCAGAACATTAATGACATCAGAGTCAAAACAATGTTTTTTTTCTCCCCATTGCTTTCCAGCTCACCCAGTTACACACACACACACACACACTCATACGCACACTCACACAAATAACCAAGATTACCAGATAAATAAATAAATAAATGAATAAATAAATAAATAAATACATACACAGCTCAGTTGATAACTAGATTGCTAAATACATAAAGTATAAAAGCAAACACACCTTTTTTTTATTCAGACGGCTCAGGAGGAAGAAATGTCACCTAAGCTTTTTTTTTTTTTTTTTTTTAAATGTAGGTCTCGGGCCACATGGTTGGGCGCTGGCTGGATCAGGTGACAGCACAGCGCCCAAAGGGACAGTGCCAGTGACAGGCCTGGCTTACCTTTCCTTTCTCTTATCTGTCTGTGTCTTATCAGCTGTTTTGCTAACACCGACAACAGACTGGAGCATCCAGTTCCTACCTGACCTAGATTGTGCAGAAATAGGACTTAATATGAAATGACTGCTAAGACACGCTGCACTTGATGTCTCTCTGCCCAACACAGGCGCACCAACATGACTGTCCTTCTGGGTCCCACAATGCATTTCTGCGGGGGCGTCAACGCCCCGAACTAAGAACCTCCTCCCACCCACAACAGTTACCACTTCCTGTTCGGGAATGTCAAAAGTCAAACATTAACCACATCTAATGGATTATAATACATAAAATTGTGCCAGGAAGTTTTTTTTTCTTGTTTCTTTTTGTAATGATTTTTTTTTTACTTTTATTTTGTATTCAAAACCTTTCTCCCCAGTTCCTCACTCATGTACCCCTTTTTCCCTTCACAAGGGGCATTAAAGAGAGAAAGGAGAGAGAGAGAGAGAGAGAAAGAGAGAGAGAGAGAGAGAGAGAGAGAGAGGTGGCCAGGGACAGTGTGTCATTCAGGTCATTAACTCCTACACATTTTTTTTCCTTTTTTAAGCTTTGTTGCGATACAAGAACTTTATTTTTTATAGGTTTTATCTTTTGTTGTTGCTGATTTTGTTCATTTGGTTCTATTTACAACAATGAATTTAGAATAATAGAGTAACAAGTTGCAACAGTTAGGATTCCCGTTGTCATAGCAACACACAGGCAAAAAAAAAAAAACCCAAAAAACGTTAGGGGTCTACAGACCCATCAATGTCCATGAGAAAAAAGAAGGGGGTGGAGTTTGCTGTCAGCCCTGGTTGGGGCAGAGGGGTGTCCAGCCAGTCTTTCAAAAGCACAGTTCTTCTGCTTCCAGTCCAAGGAGGATTACAGCAAGGCAAAAAAAAAAAAACACTCACTTTAGTGCTCATCCCACCCTTCCTCGGAGATTTCCCCCACCCCACCCTACCCTCAGGGTCGTTCTGCATTCCTGTGACCTACGACCCTTCACCCCCGTTTACCTTTGACCTTGTCCTCGCTCGCGTGCCTCCGCTGTGTCCGCTCGTTCCAGGCACGAGAGTCTGCTTTCCTCGGAGCACAGAGAGCGGCAGAGGAGAATCCGTCCTCCAATCCCAGAGTCTTTGCTCCTCAGACCGTGTCTGTGCGCTAGTGTGCGCACGCGTGTGTGTGTGTGTGTGTGCGTGAGAGACAGAGACAGAAAGAGAGTGTTCCTTGGTTTCTAGTTTCATTCCCAGTCCTGTTCTTTTAAAAAGGTTTTTTTTGGCAACATTTAAGAGCTTTTGGGGATTCTATGGTATACTGGCAGGTCCCATTGTCCACAGAGCAGAAGGAGGAAAATCTATAAAAGGATAAAAATAAACAGAAGAGAAGGGATGGCTGTAAGAGGAGTGAGAAAAAGGGGGGGAGTGTCTTTCTGGGGGGAGGGGGGTGAGGAGTGGGGGTGGGAAAACTGTGCTTCGTTTTTGTCAAGTTTTCAGTTTTCAGTCAGGAGTCGGGAGGGGGGAGGCCATCAGAGGCAGACTGTGAACCAGTGCAGCGGGGGTGGTGCGTGTGTGGGGCGAGGCAGAAAAGAGGGGGGGGGGGGGGGGGGGTTAAAATCCACCAAAAGATGTTCAGAGGCGGGGTGTCAGTAGGGGGCGCCACTAGCGTGACCCACGTGTCTCCTTTTCTTCCAACCCCGTGCTCAAAGCTGTGAGTGTGGTCAGGGCCGAGCTCGTGGGACCCTGGCGACCTCTGCCGGCACAGAGGGGGAGGAGAGGACTGCAGAACAGCAAGAGGAGGAGGACAGAGGTGACACCTCCGGTCCCCGAGGGAGGAGTGTGTGTGTGTGTCTGTGTGCGTGTGTGTGTGCATGTGTGTGTGTGTGTGTGTGTGTGTGTGTGAGTGTGTGTGTGTGCGCGCGAGTGTGTGTGTGCGCGCGAGTGTGTGTGTGTGTGTGCGCGCGAGTGTGTGTGTGCGCGCGAGTGTGTGTGTGTGTGCGCGCGCGCGTGTGTGTGTGTGTGTGTGTGTGTGTGTGTGTGTGTGTGTGTGAATAGGATTCCTCCCTCGATGGACAGAGAGGAAACCCTCCAGGACGCACTGACCGCCAGCGTGTCTTCATCTTCCTCACCATCCTCATCCTCACCCTCGGCCTGGTCGCCACGGTCACCACCGTCCTAGTCACAGGCTGGTGACCAGCTGCATCTGTCCGTCCCCCTCGCCGTGGGCGGGCTCGGCGCCCCCCTGCCCCAGGTAGCCCTCCCCGCTGGGCCTCCTGGCGGGGGCCTGGTGGAAGGTCTGCATGGGCCCGCCGCGGGAGCCCAGAGCAGGACGGCCTGAGCTGTAGTACAGCTCCTGCGGGGGCTGGGCGGAGCGGGGCACCACCTCCAGCGGCTCGGGGCTGCTGTCGGGGTAGGGCGAGTCCCGCAGGTTGGTCACGCTGGTGTACAGGGAGTCCCGCTCGCCCGGCCTCTCTCCCGCGCCCGCCTCCAGGCTCTCGGTGAGGTCGGGGGTGTAGCTCTCGGACTCGTCGGGGTCGCTCTGGTACAGCACGGACTGGGCGCGCTGTAGGAGCAGGGGTTCCTCCAGGGCCTTGTACAGCAGCTGCACGTCTGGCGCCGGCCGCGTCTCCCCCGACAGGAAGTCCTCATCGTCACCGCCGGCGTCCGTCCCGTGGGGCTTGGCCAGGCTGCCGCAGCGGTCGACCCCGCCCCCGGCCCCGCCCCCAGCCCCGCCCCCGCGCAGGTTGTTGTGCACCAGCTCCGAGATGATCATCTTCTCAAAGGCCGCCGCGTCCGACAGGTTCCGCCGCACGCCGCCCAGGGTCTCCGCCCCCCGAGGGTTCAGCAGAGGAGGGGGGCTGTCTGCGCCCCTGGCTCCTCCCCCAACTCCGCCCCCCAGGAAGTCAGCGCTGGCCCCGACGCTGCGCAGTGAGTAGCTGTTGTTGAAGTTTCCATTCAGGGGCAAGCTCTCCATCCCACAGGTGTCCCGGGACTTCGAGAGGGTGCCCTCTGTCAGGATACAACAGGGAGGAAAGAGGAAAGGGGGGAGGGGGGTAGGAGATGGGGTGTCAGTTTTCGATAAATGCAACATCAGCCTGGCTGATGGAAAGCTGCTGAGCCAAAACTGTGTCTTCTCTCATTTGATTATCATTTGTTTTCCTTTGCATTTTGTCTGTTTTTTTTTTAATGCGCTGTCATCTCAGAGAAGCACTGAGACGGATGAAGAGGTGCTCCATAAATGAACCATTACCATCACAACACTTATTATAACTGTCAAGGGCCTTACATCTGCCTTTCATCACAGCAAATTGCACAATATTACCATCGGATGTGTATTATAGTGGTAGATGAATGAATGAATGAATGAATGAATGAATGAATGAACAGACATACTTGGGTCTCTGAAGGTCCCTGGATGTCCCAGAAGCAGAAGCCAACAGGAGAACACAGAGAAGGAAGCATTACTGACTGGCACACCTACACACAGACAAGCCAACAGAAGCATTTCTGTTCCCCCCAAACCCAACACACACTTACTAAAAAAAAAACCCCACACACTATAAGAGGACAAACTCACACACATAGCGCAGGCAAAAATGGAAAAACAAAGAGAAAACACACACACACACACACACACACACACACACACACACACAGAAAAACACACACACGCACACGCACACACACACACACACACATACACACACACACACAAACACACACACACACACACACACACACACACACACACCTGCACAAGTTTCTGCAGGGGGAGAACGATAACAGGATTCAGATTTGTCTGTAACTTTCAGCTTGTACTGACACACTGAGTGCTGACACTAGTTAGTGTCAACTAACTTAGCTAACTTAACAAACTTTGCAGTAGTACAGTCACATACTGTTTGATACTCAGGACTCTGTTTTCTGTTTTTCTGACTGTAATTTTTTCGTACACATCTATCAGTGTAACTGCGGTTTCAGTCCTAGTCATTCGGCTACCGTTTGGCTTTCTATCCATGACAACTCATCAGCTGTAAACAGCAGAGGCTACAATCTCACCTTGGAGCTGATCATCCCTATATACCTTTTTTTGCTTATTCTGCATAATTATGAATCAAGCAATTAATTATCTGAAGAATCCAGAACAGTCAGCTAATTCTCCTTCTCTTAACTCTATCTCTCCGTGGCGTTCCTCTCCTCCACATTCTGCAGATTGACTGATTATTGGGCCATGTGGGTTTGCTTTCCGCTCTCCGCGGCAGCAACCAGGCCGTGTTAACGATCAAGATCAATTAATTGATAAAGATCAACTAATCTGTGTACACTCTGCACAATTTAAACGCCCATGGAAAAAAAAAGCACAGGTTTCCTGAATGGAGTTTCTTCAAAAGCCCCTTTTGTGTGATACGCACGCACGGGACGTTTTACGACTTAAAAGCGTCTTTGTAACAATTAAATAGATAATTCTAAATTAAACCGTCTTATCATTTAAATGCTAAACGCTAAGAGAGTGAAGGTGGCCTCATGAGGTGCATCAGAGGTAGGGAAGGGCCTGCCGACCCGTGCGGATTACTCGGCTAACCGGCGCGCGTATTAATCAGACAAACGGACGAAATCGCGCCGAGAGCAATGATCGGTTTACAGGTGAGATCTGCGGGCCTCTATTTCCAGCTCGGGAGCTTCTGCTGGTGGCCAACGTTACATGAACCCTGTCTATCACTGACCCCCCCCCCCTTGTCTGCGGGTGTCCTTCTCCTCTCTCTCCCCTCTCTCTCTCTCTCTCTCTCTCTCTCTCTCCCCTCCCTCCCTCCCTCCCTCTCTCTCTCTCTCTCTCTCTCTCTCTCTCTCTCTCTCTCTCTCTCTCTCTCTCTCTCTCTCTCTCTCTCTCTCTCTCTCTCTCTCTCTCTCTCTCTCTCTCTCTCTCTCCCTCTGCATCTGCCTGAACCTCATCCCTTGCTCTCTGCAGTGTTACTTGCATTTTTTAAAATAAACTGAATATACAAACCTGTAAGAATTCAAATCGACTCGGACAGTAAACAAGCCCTTGTAACACTAATGTGGAAAACCTTGTGTGGGGGTACCATTGGACATGTAAAGGTTTTGATCTGATAGCGCGGGTTTAAGTGTTTATTTTTTGGTCTGTTTTTTAGTCCGTCATCGTTTTTATTTTCCTTTATGGTGATTTTTTTTTAAAAGTAAAGAAAAAGTATTGCTCTGTCTCTCCCCTTCCCTCCCTCACTCTTCTCCCCTAAGAGAGTCCCTTTCTCCACCTCTATATCCAGGCCACATTGCCCACAGCGACACCCCTCGTCCTCAGATCACAGGAAACTCCCTTTTCATTCTGTCAGTAAATTTGTTACATTGTTCTATTCATGCTCATGTTGCTTAAGGTCATGTGTCTTTGATCATGGTTTCGCTGTAAAATTGACTCTGTAAAATATATTTCTTGACACACATCTCTCAGTACATTTTGCACATTAAAGTCTCATACACCTTGCCCTGTTGTAACACATTTGTCCTTGTTTGGCTTTCACCAGTTCATGATGCTATTCCTGATGTAACCTGAATAAAAGGTCCTACTCTCCTGATTAGGTTTTCTTGATTAGAGTTAGCAAGACAGTTTTCCCTTCCTTTCTTGTCAGGAACCCACAACACTTTCTCTGTCTACCCCTTCATTCTCTTTTCTCCTGCCTCTCTCTCTCTCCTGCTTTCTCTTCCCTCTCACCTCTCTGCTCTCGTTCCGGGCCCTTCTCTCTGAGTGATGTGCTTGCTAATTGTGAGGATGTCAGCTATAATGTGTTAAATAGATGGCTATTACATGGGAATCAGGGAGTAATTAGATGTGTGTGGTTCTGCAGTCAAAGACAGTCATACATACACACACACAAACACATACACAGATTAGTAGACACAAACACACGCACACGCACACCCACACACACACATAAACATGCACGCACACGCACACGCACACACACCACACACACTCCTAGGTTTCTGCAGGAGGAAAAAGATAATGTATATATACTGTATATATACAGTATATAGCAGTACATAGTACATCACATACAATACAATACTGTATATACTGTATATAGCACCATACATAGATTGCAGTGCACCCCCAATCAGACAGGACACACTATATACTGCAAAGACAGCGTTAAAGGATGGTGTTTTGCTAAACTACCTCAGCAACAGAAAAAACAGCATTGCCAAATTCTGACGAGGCCAGCTTCCTGCGTGCTCTTTAGAGACCGTCTGAAAATGTCCCAACTCATCACACTGACACGTTATGTCAAGCTCCTCTAAAATATTCAACAAAAAAAGAGTGCTGTCTGACCCCCCCGCCCATCGCAGGCTGGACTGCTCTTCCTCCACCATCACTCCTGAGAGACTGCGGGGCAAACACGCGTGCCATTAAAACTGTGAGCTGTGACTGTGACACAGGGCTGAATCCTGAACACTGCAAACCGTATAAGCGTGAGAATCCTGAACACTGCAAACCGTATAAGCGTGAGAATCCTGAACACTGCAAACCGTATAAGCGTGAGACTCCTGAACACTGCAAACCGTATAAGCGTGAGAATCCTGAACACTGCGTGAGAATCCTGAACACTGCAAACCGTATAAGCGTGAGAATCCTGAACACTGCAAACCGTATAAGCGTGAGAATCCTGAACACTGCAAACCGTATAAGCGTGAGACTCCTGAACACTGCAAACCGTATAAGCGTGAGAATCCTGAACACTGCGTGAGAATCCTGAACACTGCAAACCGTATAAGCGTGAGACTCCTGAACACTGCAAACCGTATAAGCGTGAGAATCCTGAACACAGCAAACCGTATAAGCGTGAGAATCCTGAACACTGCGTGAGAATCCTGAACACTGCAAACCGTATAAGCGTGAGAATCCTGAACACTGCAAACCGTATAAGCGTGAGAATCCTGAACACTGCAAACCGTATAAGCGTGAGAATCCTGAACACTGCAAACTGTATAAGCGTGAGACTCCTGAACACTGCAAACCGTATAAGCGTGAGACTCCTGAACACTGCAAACCGTATAAGCGTGAGAATCCTGAACACTGCAAACCGTATAAGCGTGAGAATCCTGAACACTGCGTGAGAATCCTGAACACTGCAAACCGTATAAGCGTGAGAATCCTGAACACTGCAAACCGTATAAGCGTGAGAATCCTGAACACTGCAAACCGTATAAGCGTGAGAATCCTGAACACTGCAAACCGTATAAGCCTGAGAATCCTGAACACTGCAAACCGTATAAGCGTGAGACTCCTGAACACTGCAAACCGTATAAGCGTGAGAATCCTGAACACTACAGAGGAAACTGTGTTAGTGTGAGTATCCTGAACACTACAGAGTAAACTGTGTTAGTGTGCGTATACTGAACACTACAGAGTAAACTGTGTTAGTGTGCATATACTGAACACTACAGAGTAAACTGTGTTAGTGTGTGTATCCTGAACACTGTGAAGTATGTGAATTCTCTCTGTGGGAGTAAGTGCTGTTACAAGGTGACTACATTACATTGTCACTATTACAACAGGGACAACCTCAAAGAAACACACAAAGACATAAAGCATGATGCACAACCCAACCCTTCCTCTGTCAGACACACAGTCCTGCTCCAACACAGTGATGTGCACACTGACACATCAGCTTGTACAGTCATACACACACACCCAAGGTCAAAACCTAACGGGTGAACGAAAGCAAAAGGGTGTCGGCCAAACTGTAACAGGCGGGCAGGCAGAGGGACGGACTGACCGGTGGAGTTGAAGACGCCGGGGGAGGGGGGGTTGAAGCCCTCAGCCAGCAGGGTGTTATAGGGGGAGGTCCCCGAACGAGTCTGCAGCACTGGGTTTGTCAAGAGGTGATTCCCCATCGTGGCTGAGAGAGAGACAGAGAGAGAGAGACAGAGAGAGAGACAGAGAGAGAGACAGAGAGAGAGAGACAGAGAGAGGGAGAGACAGAGAGAGACAGAGAGAGAAAGACAGAGAGAGAGACAGAGAGAGAGAGACAGAGAGAGGGAGAGACAGAGAGAGAGACGGAGAGAGAGAGACAGAGAGAGAGAAAGAGAGAAGGACAGAGAGAGAGAAACAGAGAGAGAGGGGAAGAGGAGAAAGGGAATTTGAATTTTAGCCGCCAGTTCCATTGGTGGCAATAATTACAATTTCGTTAGACCATGTGTCCCAGTATCCCCAACAAAACTGGCAACACATTTTACACACGAAACATTGAATCCTACAGAGAAAAGAACACCCTCTATCCCTCAGATCTCTTCAAAGCATTCTGCATTCCACAGCAACTCGTGAACTTACGAGTCCGCTGGGAAACAACTTAGAGGGAGACAGAGGGAGGGGGGAGGAGATGAGAGAGAGGGGGAGGGAGGCAGGAGAAGACGGAGAGAGGAGGAAGGGAGGAGAAGATAGGAGGGGAAGAAAGGGAGGGATGCAGTGAATAAGCAGGAGCAGAGACACAGAAAATATTAATATTTTGGGGGCGGCAGTGTAGCATAGTGGTTAAGGAGCAGGACTCGTAACCGAAAGGTTGCCGGTTCGATCCCTGCTGGGACACTGCTGCTGTACCCTTGGGCAAGGTACTTAACCCGCAGTTGCCTCAGTAAATATCCGGCTGTATAAATGGATAACATTGTAAAGAACTATAACCTATGTAAGTCGCTTTGGATAAAAGTGTCTGCCAAATGAATAAATGTAAATGTAAAATAATGCTGTAACTGCACACACAGGGCAGGAGGCAGGTATGAGTGTAAGCATCTTGTGTTAAAGGTGAGCCAGGCAGAGTGTGCAGGCAGCAGTGTGGCACAGAGGCAAGGAGTGAGTAAACAGCAGAGGTGGAAAGACCCCGGCTTCAGAAAGTAAAAGTCCTGCCATGTATTTGTTCCACCCGTGCACTACACCAGCTGAATTTAATTAGCACAACTCTTCAGCCAGGTAGATGAGCTAATCAGTGAAATCACCTTGTTTAGTGAATGGCTAGAACAAATACATGGTAGGACTTTTACTTTCTGAAGCCGGGGTTTTCCACCTCTGGTAAGCAGAACCTGGGACCCTGTGTTTCCCACTAGCAAAAAGGTCAAAAGGTCAAATAGCCACAGAGCTTAACATACATATTGGCTGTTTAACCAGGATCACTAGAGGAATAATGCACAATTTTAAAAACAAAGAAGAAATCCATGCCAGGTCTCACGAGCTAAAATCCTGATCACTCCCAAAACTAACCTCACCGAGCTGCACCAGACGGGGGCAGTGCTTTCTTTTGAGACACGAAATGGGCAGGGATATTTTCAAACGACGCTGCCCAAACGTTCAACACCGATGGACCACTATCGCTATGGCAACTAACATGTGGTGATCTGAGCGTGATGCTGTGCGGTATCACCCCCTGGGCCAATCAGTGAGCCTGCCTCTCCCTCCTGTGAGAGACTGCATTCAGATCATTCACATCAAAGACCCTTTTCCTTTCAGACCGGTCACACTGGCAGGCAGTCATTTGGGGGGGAGGGGGGGGGTGAGTTTTAGGGGGTTGGGGGGTGGGTAGGAGGGTGTTACTTGTACAGGGAGTGTCCCTGCTGAGAGCCTAGCTGTGCTCAAAGGAAATTAAAGTTGCATCTGAGCTAATAGCGCTATTATTTTTTTCTTTTTAACTTCATAGTGAATCAGGGCAGGAACCAAGTCAACAGGAGCCTTTGTCAGTTAAGGGAGAAAACCAGAGAAGGTCACAGCCATTAAGGTAAGCTCATGCTCTTTTCAGTCTTTTCCATGTCTCCATTCTGCTTGTTATCCTACAACACTGCTGTGCAATATTCTCAGTAACACCACTGATGAAGTAAACTCTCTCTGTGTCTCACCAACACAGGTTATGGCAAACAACCTTTTCGCAAACTACACCTGCAGCATTGAGCTCAGGTTCGACTGGTATGGAGTGAGCAAATACTAAAAGGAATGCATAGGGGCTTAACTAACTGTTACTGGCATCCCTGATCAGAGCTACATTTCAGAAGTTGCTAGAAGGTGATTCAAGTTCCTAATTCCCAGTGGCAGTGTGGTGTAGTGGGACAGAGCAGGGCTTGCAACCCAACAGCTGCCATTGGACGAGAGACCCAAACTGCTTCAGCAAAAAGCTACAGCTATGCAAGTCGCTCTGGATAACAGCATCTGCTAGGCAAACGCAAGAACAGTGTACAAAAGGCCTGTCATCTCTCTCTTTTTTTTCTACAGACACGTTTTTGAAAGTGAGGATGTTTTTTGGGCCAGCACACCCAACCCAAAAACCGTTGTTTTTAATCGCGCGGGTCTCCCCACGGTGCGCCCGCGCAGTGACACATTTAGGAGACCGTGTGCAAAGGGGCGATAACTCCGAGCGCGGCGGACACGTCCCGGCTGAGGGGGAGACAAACGGCCCACCCGGCCGATCCACGCTCCGATTCCCGCCGTCTGGAACAGTTCAGAGAATTAAAAAAAGAAAGAAAAAAAAAACTGAAGTGCGAAAATATAAACGATGGCAGATAACGCTGCTGTGCTTCTCCGAGATAACGGACGATTTAATTCTCCTGCCTCGCGGTATCGTTTCGCTCAAATCTCTCTGCTGCCTTCTCATTACACCTTAGAAAAAAAAACGTTTATTATACACAGAAGATTAGTCCAAATCGCTGCCTGTTTGCCTCTAATTTATACTTTTGTTGAACACAGCATTTTTGCAGCAAACTGCACTGTTCGGGCGTGGCCAGTCTCCAGACTTTCGGGTCCTCCCTTCCTGCCCCCCTTACGTGGAACGGCTCTGCCTCATGCACACCACTTTTCCACACTCTATTAGCAGGGTGTTGGACGAGCGTCAGCCCGCAGGGCCTTGTCAGATATTGACAGTCTTCATTAGTCCCAGTGTTTGGGGAGCAGGATGACAATAAGGAAGAGCATTATTACATTATTGTCATTTAGCAGGCGCTCTTACCTAGACCGACTTACATAGATTACAATTTTACCATGTTTACAATACTTACTGAAGCAACTCTGGGTTAAGTACCTTGCCCAACGGGGCAACAGCAGTGCCCCGGTGGGGAATCGAACCAGCAACCTTTCGGTTACAAGCCCTGCTCCTTACCACTGTGCTGCACTGCCACCCCCAAAAGGTCAAGCCTAGCCGCCTAATGTGACGCCCGGGGCTGAACTGGGGGAGAGGGCTGAGGGAGGAGAAGGTGGAGCCTCACCGCGGTTGAGCGTGGGGGTGCTGTTCATGTCCCCGGCCATGAAGGACGACTCCGTCTGCTTGCGCACTGTGTCGTTCCACATCCTGCGAATGCGACTCTGTAAGACAGAGAGGCAGAGACCGCAGACGGTCAGGCTGAGGTTCAGGCAGAGGCAGAGACCGCAGACGGTCAGGCTGAGGTTCAGGCAGAGGCAGAGACCGCAGACGGTCAGGCTGAGGTTCAGGCAGAGGCAGAGAGAAAGAGAGGGAGAGAGAGAGAGAGAGAGATAGGGAGAGAGAGAGAGAGAGACTGCACACAGTCAGGTGAGTAATTGGTTTACCTGTCTGTGGGTGGAGGTGAGTAAGGGGTTTACCTGTCTGTGGGTGGAGGTGAGTAATGGGTTTACCTGTCTGTGGAGGGAGGTGAGTAAGGGGTTTACCTGTCTGTGGGTGGAGGTGAGTAAGGGGTTTACCTGTCTGTGTGTAGAGTAGGTGCAGGGTTTACCTGTCTGTGTGTAGAGCAGGTGCAGGGTTTACCTGTCTGTGTGTAGAGCAGGTGCAGGGTTTACCTGTCTGTGGGCGGAGGCGTGGCGTGCCTGGCTGCCGGTGTAGTAGCGGTTGTTGGCCCGCAGGGCGGAGCTCTTCAGTGAGCCGTGGGAGCTGGTGGTGGAGGTGCGGCTGCAGCAGTAGGAGTGACGCAGACACTTGCTGTACTCCTTATGCACCTGTGGGAGAGACAGACCATTACACACTCACTGTACTCCTCATGCACCTGCGGGAGACAGAGACCATTACACACTCACTGTACTCCTCATGCACCTGTGGGAGAGAGAGACCATTACACACTCACTGAACTCCTTATGCACCTGCGGGAGAGAGAGACCATTACACACTCACTGTACTCCTTATGCACCTGCGGGAGAGAGAGACCATTACACACTCACACACACACTCACACACACTCACACTCACACACACACACACACACACTCACACACACACTCACACACACACTCACACACACACACACACACACACTCTCACACACACACTCACTCACACACACACACTCACTCACACACACACACACACACACACACACACACTCACACACACACGCACTCTCACACGCACACACATGCACACACGCACTCACACACACACACACTCACACTCACACACACACACTGACCTTCTTCTGCAGGGCACAGTGGAAGATGAAGATGAACATGCCCTGGAAGGCGTTGAAGGTGGTGAAGAGGTATGCCATGATGACCGTGTTCTCGTTGATGAAGAGGAGGCCGAACGCCCAGGTCAGACCAAGGAGGAAGAGCAGAGCAATCGCCCCCAGAGCCCAGGACCTGCAGAGAGTGAGAATACGACTCTGCTATTGGCCAGAGAGTAGGTGCAGCCGCATGTGACCCTCCTGTATAAATACTGTCAGAAGTGGCCCCTGGCAGCAGACAGGACAGGCTACAGATTTATAATATTTCAAAAGCAAGCTGGTCTCATGGTTTCAAATACAGTGCAGAAATGTGTACCAAACCCTAGAGCCTTTTACAGTGTATAGTTCGCATATTTAGGTCAACCTCCATCAGCTCGGCTGCAAATGGAGTGTAAGTAATGGCTGGCGTGGCACTTGATTGAATGTATAGAAAATATATATATAAAAAAAAAAAACAAAACAAATTGTGTTAAATGTATTTGAATTGGTTATTCAGGAAAACTTCCTCTATACTGGTGAAGGTTGGGGTTACTAATAGAACAAAACTGTGGAAAAAAACAGACAAAAAGCCTGCTAGCAGGGATCTGAAAGATATCTTTCACATTCAGAGGGAAACACTGAACAATGAGGAGCAAAATTAGCTTCACGGCTGCTGTGGATTGACAAACAAACCAGACATGAATAAGCCTGGTTCAGCACTGGCTACTACACTGCTGTCCCATTTTCATTCTAATGGTAAAAGTTCATTACTGCGGGACCTATGAGTGAGTGAGTGAGTGAGTGGGTGGGTGAGTGACAAAGTGAGTGAGTGAGTGAGTGAGTGAGTGTCAAGGCTCAGGCAAGGACTCAGGCACGGACCACGAGAACTCCAGAATCCAGGCGTTTATAAACAGAATCGTAGAACAAGCGGGCAGTCCAAAACAGGCAGGGTCAAAATATCAGGAAGGCAGTCCAAACACAGGAATCAAAGCCGGGGACAGGCAGGGTCAAACCAGGTAGTCAGGAAGATCAGGTGAACAAGGCAGGACAGGCAAGGCAGGGTCAATTCAGGGAACAGCGATCAGGCAGAAATCACAGCAGGAACGAGACAGGCAAAAACACACTGCAACGAACTGGCAACAAGACAGAGACAAGCAGGGTAGATATAGGGCTGGGCTGATGAGGAGATGGGAAGCAGGTGTGTAAGCAGGCAGGAGGGGATGATCGGGTGGGCGGAGACAGGGCGGAGAGTGGGGCAGGGCTAGAACACAAGGAAAACAAAAGCACATGGACAGGGAAAAACAAAACACAATAGCTAGGGGACGGGAGCACTGACAGTGAGTGAGTGAGTGAGTGGAGTGAGTGAGTGAGTGAGTGAGTGAGTGAGTGAGTGAGTGAGTGAGTGAGTGAGTGAGCAAGTGACCATAATCATAGCATCAGAAAGCCCTATGACATCATGATCTGAACCCAGAAAAGAGCCCCCTTAGCCTGCTGGTCTGTAGGATAACACTAACATCCACAGCAACGTTAGCACCAATGTTAACAGCAAACAAATTTAGGAGGGCACCTTAGAAGCACAAATACTTACACTGAACCAATTTATTACACAACAAAACCCAAGTTACATCAGCTAAAGGCTCTTGTATACAAAAAACTGACATTCTACCATTCCCAAAAAAGAGAGCATACCGCGGCAGACTACATAACCACAGTGATAGATATAAAACAAAGAACTGACATAGAACAGAAGACAGCCTGGCCAAAGAGACCAGCTGTCACGGACAGACCTGGCAGCCTACAGAGAACAAGCTGTGCTCACAGTCACTCTCACATATAGAAGCTGGATTCCTTCTTATTTTCTAAAATATAAGACAGAAAAAAAAAATCTTTTTCCCCCCAAATTATCCTTCCTGACTCAGAAAAAAAAACCACCAATCCTCCTTGGAGAGGAAGAGGGCTGTACAAAATTAGCTGTGCAATATATCACTGCCCACCATAACCTGAGGGATAGTGCATGAAACCAGTAAAAGCCCAGTATTACAATCTCAGCAGAAGAACTGTCAGAATGTAGCTATTCTTTCATGTTTTATTTCTGAGTAAACACATCTATGTTCCGGTCATATCTTTGTGCAGTGTAATAATTGGTTTTGTACATTATTAAAATAAACTGGTAGTACGGCATTCTAAACAGAAAATGGCAAATTAAAGTTCCATGGATAAGGATGTTAAACAGAGAAGAGCAGTTGCTTGTGAACTCAAAAAATAGGTGGCTCAAATCTTACCTTTAAACTAATAATTGCTCTCTAATCATTTTTTTTGCATTTTTTTCTTGATTAACAGGCCTGCCAATTAGCTGAATAATCCATACCCATTGGCAGATAACTCCCTTTCTCTTAATTATCTCATGTGGTAGTGTTCTTTTTCTTCATGTCACATCAGACTATTTAAACGATAAGCCTGAGTTCAATTTAACAAAATCAATTTAATCTGTACAAAGACTATGCTTTTAACCTAAAGAGGTAAATTTTCACGTAATTGCAGGTCACATAAGCTTTTAAGGAACAGTGTAGGAAAAGATAGCTGGCAAATTTTAAAAAATATATTTGTGCGTTTCCGTTGGCAATTAAACTGTGGCAATTAAACTGAGTGTACACAGTTTGACTGAGCCTTACATCTTCAATTTTCCCTGGTTACGAGCACAAGGATAAGAAAGTGTATATCTCTTCACATGAGCTCTCCACTGAGTGGATCTGCACAAACGTCACACTTTTGTGACATAAAGTATATACACCAATGAGCCATAACATTACGACCACTCCCAGGTGAACCAAATAACGTTGATCATCTCTAAACAAGGGCACATGTCAAGGTCTGGGTAGATTAGATGGTAAGTGAACAATCAGTTGTTGTAGTCAACGTGTTGGATGCAGGAGAAATGGGCAGGAGTAAAGACCTGAGCGACTTTGACAAGGGCCAAATTGTTAGGCCAGACGACTGGGTCAGAACATATATATATACACAGTTAGGTTGCACAAGTTAACTTGTGGTAGTGCTTGAATAGTGTTATGCTCACACTCACTGGCCTGGGAGTGTTGTTAACCTGGTCTGACACTGTTGCTCATTCAACTTGAATGTATACATTTCTGTTCTGTTGTGCTGTAAGTCACTCTGAATAAGAGTGTCTCCTAAATGCATGAAATATAATTAAATGTGAAGAACGCTACCACAAGATGCTATGAAGAGAAGGGGAGTTATCTATGGAGTGTTATGGATTATTCAGCTCGTTGATATCCTGACTGTTCATCATGCAGTGCATTCAAAGGTCTGTGTAAAGGTAAGATGGGTTTCTCCTCTCTCTGAAGCTCAGGACCCCCCCCCCCACTGAGGGGGAAAATGAGGGATAACCACAGACACAGTCGGCATGGTTTCCCATTAAGAGCAGCCACCGCTGGCAGGCCTGCCAACCCAGAGAGTTCAGTGGTACACCTGGCAACCCAGACAGTACACTGGTACACATGATCTCCCAGAGCGGGCACAGAGAGATAAAGACAGCTCTGGCAACCCAGAGAGTAAACTGGCAGACCTGGAAACTCTGTACTGGAAAGTACAGAGCGAAACCTGGCAACCCAGAGGGCAGAGACTGCGCTCCCACCACGAATAGCATGGGGGCGAGACAGGTCTGCACTTTACCTTAAAACGTGAAAAATGCAGTAAAACTAGAAACATAAGGAACAGTACAACACTTATCGTCAGTGGAAAGGGTAATTTGCTAATGACCTAGGATAAAAAAAGACCCTGTCCATGCCTCAAGCTATGCTTTTTTCACTTGACTCACTCCATGTCATTGATAAATTTACAAAAGGATACATACCAACTCTGCTAATGTATAGATTTACATATATATTTAAATCTACCATTTGCTGCTAGAGAACAGTGATCCACTCATGCCTGAATTCAAAATCAACCAAATCATATTTGCCAGAATTTTCCCTGGGCCACGCTGAATAGAGCAGATTCTCCTCTCACATAGATTATCCTGAGGCTTCATTTCACGTGACATCGTTCATTGTGTCTCACACCGTTACCACAGAGCCTGGTGCCCGATCCGCCAGCTCCGTACACTCCACCGGGTCTGCAGCTCGTAAGCTTCATTGTGAGCACGGATGCAGCAGTGGACTGCCTTTCAGCTCTTCGTGTTTCATCAGAATGCACAGAAGCACAGGGAGAATCAGCCAAACCAAATAAGAGCCCTGATCACAACCACCGGTCTATGACGAACCAACCTATCTGTGAGAGCACACAGCAACTGGTCTCTGAACAACTGATCCCAGAGCAGCCGGGTACTCACAGTACAGCACAAAAGTACAGAATCACCCACATCACAGCCATTAACGGCCAAAGCTACAGCCTCTCACCAGCCTCCTGCTAATGTTTCATTACCATTTCATTACCATTATTCCAGGAATCAAAATAAAAACGAGCTACACTTACATCAAGGGATGTAAATGAAAGAAAACACGTTCTTTAAAAAAAAATTAACAAAGAAAAAAATACAAATCAAATGTATTTATTCCCGATTCCATTTCTGTTAGCGTTGGTTTATTGCAATGTATTCTTTTTAAAAAAAAGAGAGATGGTCAGTTACTGTGACATCCTTTCAGAGAATGTCGTCACAAACTCACCCTTTCAGATGCCCCTCGTGTGAATCTTCCCACCCTCTCGGGCCCCCCCTTTCCCCCCCTCTCCCCCCCTCCCCCTCACTCCGCTCCTCTAACATCGTCTCTCGTCCTCAGCAAGCAACTCCTTCACGACCCCCAAAGTCCCAGCCGCTGACCCCTGTTGCGCGGACGTTTGCCTGAGAGTGACCCCCGCCGGAACTCACTTGATGTTGTCAAGGCGACTGGAGTCGGGTTTGAGGGCAGAAGAGTTGCGTATCATTTTGTGCAGCGTGATCACCAGGAACACAAGGTTCAGCTGCAGGCAAGGGGTCAAGAGGTCAGAGGTCAGAGATCAGTGGTGAGTGATGGCAGTGAGATTCACCCCTACACATTTATATACATACACTCGTATACTTCATACATAGATTCATGTGCGCTCTGAAACTTTCTCTTTGGAAACAACCCCAATGGATTTCCCATGCTTGGCATCGCATAGTAACATAGCGGAATAATAAGCTATTTTACAGAAAGTAAAAGAGTTGAGTGCATGCGTGTATACTCAGAGCGAGAGAGACTGACCATGATGACGAAGGACACGGGTCCCAGGAAGCTCCAGATAAAGTAATTATCCACCCGCAGCCAGCACCTGCAACGGAGGGAGGCCAGCAGGTCAGTCACCTGACACAGCCAATCACGCACAGGAAGAAGGTGAGCCAATCAGGGACGTGGCACGGACACACGCCAACGTCAGGTCAACTGACGGGTCTGCTGATTGGTCACCTGACGCTGATACCAGCACCACCTGACACACTGCCACTGCCCCCTACACCTGAAGCCCAGTCCTTTTCCCAGAATTCCCCAGAATGGCCAGAATTCCCCGGACACGTACGCTTTCTTGGTTCCGTAGCTACGGTAGTCAATGGCGGCGGAGATTCCCACCACCAGCGCCGGGAAGCAGTATCCGCACAGGTAGTAGTACTTCTTACGGGAGTACTCGCTCTCAAACACCTCCACCAGCATCAGGTACAGCTGCACCCCCTCCAGACACATCCAGGAGAAGGCAGCCAGGAAGAAGAAATGCAGGAGACCCGCAAAAATTGGACAGGCGATCTGAGAAGTGTGGAGAGAGAGAGAGAGAGGAAATATGTGAGGTAAGGATAGAGGGAGGCAACCCAGAATACTCAGCTTTATTCTGACTGTACCAGCTGCTTTCCTCTGCTCTGGTCTGGGCTAAATTATGCTTCATTCGTCTGCTTTGGTCTGAACTGTGTTGTCTGCAGTTATGCTGTTCTTGACTTGTGATCTGGGATCTAATTATGCTGTGTTTGATTGCTCTTTTCTAGACTGTAAATATACTAAGCTTGTCTACTCTGGTGTGGTCAGTAACTATTCTGTATTTGATTGCTCTGCTCTGGACTAAAAAATATAATGGGCTTAACGACTCTGTTTTGGACTGTCATTATGCTGCATTTGCTACTTTGATCTGTATTAGGCTGTAGTTACCTTGTCTGCACTGTAGTTATGCTGTTCTGATCTGGGATCTGATTATGCTGAATTTGATTGCTCTGGTCTAGACTATGAATATACTAAGCTTGACTGCTGTGATGTGGATGGTGATTATGCTGTGTTTGATTGCTCAGGTCTGGGCTGCCGCCCAGTGCATTCCCTCAGACTCACGTGGTACTGCGTCTTGTCGATGCCGATGAGGAAGAGGAGCTCGGCGATGAAGAGGTTGATGCACAGGTTCTTGTGGATGGTGTTGCGGTCGGTCTGCAGGCCCCGCAGGAAGCAGAAGGTGGAGATGCAGATGGCCAGACACACCAGGGAGATGACGATGCCCACCCAGGTGATCACAAACAGGATCAGCTCGTGCATCCGTCCCGGGTACTGAGAACGAGGAACAGGAGAGGAGAAAGAGTCCGTCAGCACAGTGAAGCTGGTGAGGTGGTGTGTGTGTGTGTGTGTGTGTGTGTGTGTGTGCATGTGTGTGTGCGAGGGAGTGTATGTGTTTGTGTATGAGCGTGTGTTTGTGTGTGTGTGTGAGTCTGTGTGTGTGAGAGTGTATGTGTTTCTGTGTGTGTGTGTGTGTGTGTGTGTGTGTGTGTGTGTGTGTGTGTGTGCAGTACTTACCGCCGGTTCGTGGTGGGCCATCAGCACAGCGAAGTTGGTGAGGTGGCTGCAGGAGCAGGTGGTGTGGGTGTCGTTGGTTTCCAGCAGACGGCAGCCCTGGGAAGACCACTGACCCGTCATGGAGCGCTCCGAGTAGTTCCAGAACGAGCAGTTTGGGCTGAAGTGATTCTCCAGCTAGGAAAGAGGTACAGAGCTGTTAGACTGTGTGTGTGTGTGTGTGTGTGTGTGTGTGTGTGTGTGTGCGTTTGTGGTTGTGTATGTGTGTAAACGCGTGTCAGAAATACCTCCAGGTGTCTGAGGGTGAAGACCACAGGCTCGGTCAGAAACACGCGGCTCGATTCCTTGTTGATGGAGGCGGCGATGACGTGGGAATTGACGGCCAGGCCCCGCCCCCCTGAGCCAGGCCCCACCTCCATCTTCACTGTGGCGTTCTCCGTGGACAGGAAGGAGCCCAGATTCTTGTAGAGCACAAATACCACCTTCACCTGACCTGCAGAGGGCGACACAGAGAAGATGAAAATGTTGTTAAAAATACAAAAAGCCAGCACAGGGTGTAACGCAGCACATACAACAGTGTATTAAAAAACATCTGCACGGTGCGATAACCTAAAATGGCAACTAAACAGCAGATTCAGGAGAGGAATTTTAAGACAATTCGTGAACTATGACATTTTCATTGCTGTATGCGCACTGTCTGCGTGTCTGACGCGGTGCGCAGGCTAGCTGTATGCTGGCTGTCTGCGTGTCTGACGCGGTGCGCAGGCTAGCTGTATGCTGGCTGTCTGCGTGTCTGACGCGGTGTTCAGGCTAGCTGTATGCGCGCCGTCTGCGTGTCTGACGTGGTGCGCAGGCTAGCTGTATGCTGGCTGTCTGCGTGTCTGACGCGGTGCGCAGGCTAGCTGTATGCTGGGTGTCTGCGTGTCTGACACGGTGTGCAGGCTAGTTGTATGCTGGGTGTCTGCGTGTCTGACGCGGTGTGCAGGTTAGCTGTATGCGCACTGTCTGCGTGTCTGACGCGGTGTGCAGGCTAGCTGTATGCGCACTGTCTGTGTGTCTGACGCGGTCTGCAGGCTAGCTGTATGCTGGCTGTCTGCGTGTCTGATGCAGTGTGCAGGCTAGCTGTATGCGCACTGTCTGTGTGTCTGACGCGGTGTGCAGGCTAGCTGTATGCACACTGTCTGTGTGTCTGATGCTGCCCTGGTGTGCACTGGCCACAGTGGGCTCTGTAACACCAGTGTAACGTCTGTGCAGCTCCTGTCACACAGCTCCGGCATGTGAGCCGTCGCGGACACCCTCAGGCCTCAGTAGCATGGTCTCTGGTTTGCAGGCTCATCTGTGGCCTACAGGGTCCTTTTCAGCTCTGCCTCTCCTTCCTGACTCCATTTCTTCACTCTCACTCTTACCATCACTTGCCTCTGTTCCCACTGCTGTCTTGGGAACTCTTTGCCTATTCATCTTCCCATAGGAAGATGTGGTGGGTACAGTTTCTCACTGCCAGCGACAGCCTCACAGAGAGCACTCACATCCGTTTTGCTTTCTGGTATCGTGCCTTAGCATCGATTCCAGAGGTAACAAATTAGCGAAGCTTGCTTTCAGAGGAAGAGAACCAAACAAGCCAATATTCAGGTAGAGGCTGTGTGACATATTATGTAAACTCCTTTAACCTCAACAAAAACACAGAGATTTCAGAAGGAAATCATTCATGCTCATTTTCTGAAGCCATAATTTCTTTGACCACTTTTATTCTCCACTGTTCAGCCCCTCATATGAAAATAACTTTGGGAAAATTGGCCTTATGTTGTACATTTATGTTACAGTTTCTTCCC
>NC_050583.1:4675044-4682544 GCF_013368585.1 Megalops cyprinoides | reverse complement strand
ACGCTGAGGCAGGCTGGACTGCCCTCAAGACTGTGCTGCATTCTACAGCCCTTGAATCACTTGGTGTTCCCACACGTATACATCAAGATTGGTTTGATGAGAACGATGCTGAAATCCAAGCGCTCCTTGATGAAAAACATCGCCTGCATGAAGCGTACCTGAATGACAGCAGCTCAAGCTTAAAGAAAACTGCCTTCCTCAACGTCCGCAGGGCTGTCCAGCACAGACTCGGAGTCGTGCAAGACACCTGGATGTGCGCAACAGCTGAGGAGATTCAGTCCTACGCTGACGGTAATAGCACCAGGTGCTTCTGTGATGCACTCAAGCAGGTCTATGGTCCACTCAGGAACTTCACCTCTCCTGAATACAGATGGAGCAACACTCCTCACAGAGAAGGACTAAGCACTTGCAAGGTGGACCGAACACTTCGGCGCAGTCCTCAACCAGCCATCACGCATAAATGAGGAGGCAATTGCGAGACTGCCTCAAGGTGAAATAAACCAGTCCCTTGCTGTTCCACCTTCCATTGAGGAAACCAGGAAAGTCATAAGCCTCCTCTCATCAGGCAAAGCTCCAGGGTCCGATGCCATCCCAGCGGAAATCTACAAGGCTACAGGGCCTCACTTAGTTGAGAAACTGACCAACCTCTTACAGTCTCTGTGGAAATTAGAAGCCATTCCCCGGGAGTTTAAGGATGCCTGTATAATCCATCTCTACATGAGGAAAAGCAATCGGCAGGCCTGCGACAACCACAGAGGCATCTCCCTGTTATCAATTACTGGCAAAATCTTGGCAAGAATCCTTTTGAACCATCTAATTGTCCATCTAGCTACAGGAGAAATGCCAAGAACAAAATGCAGATCTATATATGGCATTCCTTGATCTAACAAAAGCATTTGACACAGTCAGCCGGGAGGGCCTGTGGAAGATCATGGCCAAGTACGGGTGTCCAGACAAATTCACTGGCATAGTGCGCAAACTCCACGACGGCATGACGGCCAGTGTCAGAGACCAGCAAGAACTCTCCGATCCGTTCCCAATCACAAGCGGGCCGAAGCAAGGCTGCGTTTTAGCGCCAACGCTCTTCAGCGTGGTGTTTTCTGCCATGCTGCAAAGACTCATTCAGGAACAACAACGCTGGCATTAGCTTCATCTACCGTTATTCTGGTGGGCTATTCAACCTGCAGAGGATGCAAGCCAAAACCAAAGTGGAGGAAGTCACTGTTCGAGAGCTTTTGTTTGCTGATGACTGTGCTCTGGCTGCTGGCTCAAAGGAAGAACTGCAGGCCAGTATGGACCACTTCTCCTCAGCCTGCAACAACTTCGGCCTGACAATCAGCACAAAGAAGACTGAAGTCCTGTACCAGCCTGCTCCTGGGAAACCCTACGCTGAGCCCACCATCTTTGTGAACGACCAAAAGCTTTCAGCCGTTGACAAGTTTACTTACCTTGGAAGCACTCTGTCTCATCACAGATGATGAAGTTAGCATTAGGATTGCTAAGGCCGGTGCAGCCTTTGGACATCTACGTGACTCGGTATGGGAAAGGACTGGTATCAAGCAGGAGACGAAACTGAAGGTCTACCAGGCTGTCGTATTACCAGCTCTTCTGCATGGGTGCGAAGCCTGGACAGACCACCAGCGCCATGCCAGGAAATTCAACCATCTCCTCCAGAGCTGTCTGAGGAAACTGCTGAGGATCAAGTGACACGATAGAATCCCTGACACTGAAGTCCTCAGCAGGGCCAATATTCCCAGCATCCCCACTGCTTGCGAAGGCACGACTCAGGTGGACTGGTCATGTGACCAGAATGCTCTGCACGAGACTGCCAAACCAAGTCTTCTTTGGCGAGCTTAAAAATGGCAAGAGAGCGCAAGGTGGCCCAAAAAAGCGCTACAAGGATACCCTGAAAGCCTCCTTGAAGAGCTTTGGATTTGACCTGAAAAGCTGGGAATCCCTAGCTCAGGACCGACCTGAGAAGAAAAGTCCAGGAAGGTGCAGTCCTCTGTGAGGGCAGGAGAAGCTCCTGTGCCACGTTGAAGGGGCAGCAGCGCAAATCTGCCAAGGAAGGACTTGTGGCTGCACCTCAGAGCTCTACATCCTGCCTGACCTGTGCGCCACAGAGAATTCCGGGCTCAGATTGGTCTGTCCAGCCATATGCGCACCCACCAAAACCCAACGTAATGACATCATCTATTTGGACTTTTAAAAGGCATTTGACAAAATTCCGCATGAGAGGCTCATAATGAAAATGAAATCTGCAGGAATTGCAGGAGCTATCACTGAGTGGGTTCGAAGTTGGCTGTCTAATAGGAAGCAGACTGTAACTGTGGGAGGAACTGTATCAGAGCAGGCTCCTGTACGAAGTAGAGTCCCGCAGGGATCGGTGTTGGGGCCTTTGCTATTTCTTATATACATAAATGATGTTGATGCAGAGGTTAGTAGTAAAAGAGAGGAGGCTTAGGGGTGATCTAATAGAGGTTTTTAAATTTATAAAAGGACTCAATAAGGTTAACTATAATAGATTTTTTTAGGGTGAGTTCAGTCTGTAAAACAAGAGGACATAAATGGAAGCTAGTTAAGAGTAAGTTCCACACTGACATAATGAAATATTATTTTACACAAAGAGTTATCAACACATGGAATAGGTTGCCAGCTCATGTAGTTGAGCTGTGTGTGTGTGTGTGTATGTGTGTGTGTGCATGAGTCTGTTCCTGTGCGTGTGTGTGTGAGTGTGTGTGTGTGTGTGTCTGTGTGTGTGTGTGAGTGTGTGTGTGTGTGTCTGTGTGTGTGTGTGTGTGTGTGTGTGTGTGTGCGGGTGTGGGTGTGTGTGCATGTGTGTGTGTGTGTTTGTGTCTGTGTGTGTGTGTGTGTGTGTGTGCGCACGTGTGTGTGCGTCTGTGTGTGTGTGTGTGAGTGTGTGTGTGTGTGTCTGTGTGTGTGTGTGTGAGTGTGTGTGTGTGTGTGTGTGTGTGTGGGTGTGGGTGTGGGTGTGTGTGCATGTGTGTGTGCGCGCGCGCGTGTGTGTTTGTGTCTGTGTGTGTGCGCACGTGTGTGTGCGTCTGTGTGTGTGTGTGTGTGTGTGTGTGTGTGTGTGTGTGTGTGTGCATGTGTGCGTGTCTGTGTGTGTGTGTGCGTGCGTGTCTGTGTGTGTGTGTGTGTGTGTGTGTGTGCGCTGCACCTTGTTGTAGTTGCGGGCGGCGGACTCCTTGTTGCCGGGACGCAGGGCCTGCAGCTGCGCATCCAGGATGTCCAGCAGCTGCTCCATGAGGCGGACGGAGGAGCTGACGTCACCGGCGTGGATCCGCCCCCGCGTGTGGTTCACCAACTCGCTGGCGATGTTCGCCGCGTTCTCCCCGCTCTTTATCTGAGCCAACACACACAAAAATATAGATTTTATATTATTATACTGTAATAACACTGTAATAATACTGTAATACTGTAGTAATATTACACTGTAAAGTACAGAGCAAATCTCACAACAATGCTTTCTAAATTAATATTAGGCCAAAATCTGTTATTTGTGAAAATCTGAATAAAGCAATTAAAATTAGGAAACTCCTCTGAAAAATAATAATCTCACCACCATGCAAACAAGGATTTGCTCATTTCTGAGGCTCAATGAATTTAAACTCGAAATCAGCTTCCAGAGAACACCATTTCAACATGGACTAGATTCAGATGAATTATAAGATAATGCAAACAACCCTAGCATCAGCCACTAGGACAAGAGTCCAAAAGCACAGAGCAAACTCTTCCACTGCCAGGTCCTACAAAAACACAGCCGCGGGTCACTTCACATCAAAGCCCACATCATGCTCCGAAAGGCAAGGGCTCGCCAGGAAACAGACAGCTCTCGTTAGGCTACTGCTAGGTGCGATGCTAGGTGGAGGACCCTCACTCTTCGGCGGCCATTTTGCCATTCCATCTTCCCCACCCCAGGCGTATACTGGGAAGGACGCACAACCTGATTGCATTTCACAGTATCACACTGTTAACATACAGTTTCCACGAGTCTCTCGACCACGTTTTCTCAGGGTCAGGGAATAATTTCCCAGATTCTATTCCCAGGTGGCCCTGGGTTTTTGTATTTTTTTATTCCCTCTGGACAATGTACTATGCTAAATGTTCAGCATTTTACATCACATGGATTTAGGAGACACACTTAGCCAGAGTGACTTTCAGCACAAGAAAACAGAAGTCTATCCATCCAAGTTAAATGAGCAACAGTGTCAGACCAGGCTAACAACACTGCCCGACCAGTGAGTGTGAGCATAACGCTATTCAAGCCCTCCCACAAGTTAACTTGTGCTAACCTGACTAGACAACCCAGAGCTAAAGGAAGCCGAGTACAAACACTACCATTCAGAACAGTTACTAGATCACAGTATCCATAACACATTGTGATACTACATGCAAAATGACTAAGTGTAGGTATGAGGGGGCTGTTCCATTCACTGTCACCACAGTACTGAACTTGAGGAGGTGAGGAGAGGAGGGGTGTGACTTTACTGGCTTTTATCAGACGCTATCCATTCATACAGCTGGATGTTTACTGAGGCAATTGAGGGTTAAGTACCTTGCCCAAGGGTACAACAGCAGTGCCCCAGCAGGGAGTTTAACCGGCTCCTTAACCACTATGCTGTACTGCCGACTTGACTATGTTTACAGAGGTTGTAGGCAAGTGCATTCTGGATTAGCTGCAGGGGTTTGATGGCACAGGTAGGAAGACAAGCAGAGGGAGTTACAGTAGTCTAGGCGTGACAATTACTACTACAAAAACCGACTGCGAAGCTTGATCGAGTGCCATTATTTGAGAGTGTCGGGTGAATCTGGTTACCTTCTGCGCCACCTGGCTGACCCAGGGGGAAGTGCAGTTACTGAGGTCTGGGCCGTGAGGGTTCCACTTCACTGGCGCCAGCATGCACTGGAACGAGGCGATCCCTGCAGAGACACACGTTCACAGGAGGGAGAAAAAGGAGTTAAGGAGTGAAAGAGGAGGCGAAGGAGCGCAGGAAGGGGGGGAGGAACGACGCAGAGAGGGTGCGAGCGGAGGAGAAGAAAGAGAGAGAGCTTTGATGAGATGTTAATGCTGTTATACCAGTGTTAAGGGGCAAGTTTACTGAGTTTATTCTGAGGACACGAGGTGCGAATTCATTCGGGGTGATTTCAGGAAGAAGCTGTCTCCAGGGCTCCGTGATGTAAATTATGATGAATTACGTTGCCGATGCTGAAAACCAGGCTTCACAAATGAGAATCTGTACATCTTTGCGCAGAAGATCAGAGGGAAAAAAAGGAAGAAAAGTGCCTAAGAGGAAGTCCCCTCGCACGACCCCTCAGTCTCAACCCAGCGTCTCTCATTCAGGGAAACAGGTTCAGAGAGAGGACAGCAGACAAAGAAGTGCTCTCTCACAATTACCGAGGCACAGACACATCTAAAACAGGGAATAAATAACTCCAAATACAAACCAGGGACAGAGAGGCAGAGAGGGAGAGAGTACTGTGAAGTAAGCGAGGCTCTGTATGGCAGAACTTCACAGGAATGCTTATATCAGAGATTCAGGGCACGCCATGCACATTCCTTTGTTTACACTCCTCCTTTACATCGGGTCTGAGTACTTTGCCGGGACGCTCCATTTGGATCGCTGCTCTTTGAGAGCTTCAGTGAGGAGATGAAGAAAGCAAGTGGTGGGAGGACAGGAGAGATAGAGGCGGAGGAGAAAGTTATGTTTCCCAAAGAGAGGAGCACGTATAGTTTGTTGTCAGTTTATGAGGCAGGGCTACTCTCTCTTCTTCTGCTGTATCTGAACAATTTCTGTCTCCCAGTCTCTAGGAAAGATTTTTTTTTTTTTTACCTGAAAGAAAAAACAATGTTCACACACACGCACACACACATACACACACACACACACAATTGCAATTATGGATATAACACACCAACTCACTGGCCTCAAATCTCTATTATCTTTAAATCCACGGGACCCTAAGGGCAGAATCAGAAGTCTGTGTTGAAATGGAGAGGAATTTAACATTTGAGACTGCTGGCAGAAAGCAATTATATTTGCTGTACATGAAGTCTCATTTCAAGGAAGAACTGACACCTTGTGGAGGACTCTCCTGGCTGCTAGAAGTGAGCTGCCATCTTTGCTATATTGGACTTCCGCTTCCAAAACACGTAAGTGATTCTCAAATGAAAACACTGCAAAACATCATGTCAACAAGCACCACAGTGCATCATTTTAACTCCTCCTACTGCAAAAGATGCCCTCTTTGTACGGCGGAGGAAACTTGTTTTTGATCTGTTCACAAACTTCCCAAGGCTGCAATCATCACTTTGGGTTTTATATAGCTGGACATGAAGGCAGAGCGAACGTTTTTCAAAAGCACGTTCTGTAAATCGAGTTGAGTATAGGAAAGATCAGAAAAAAAAAACTTTTTTTTTTTTTTTTTAACACGGATTCATTTCATATTTAGTTAAAAAAAAAACTGGCTATTCTCAGCACTCACGAAGCCGGAACAGCAGGGGACCTTCCACTGTGTTGAAGTGATGAGATTGACTCTCACTTCAGGTTTAAAGCCAGAGTCTGAGTTTCAGAAACTAAATGATTTTTTTTTCTTCTGCAGCAAGAGGGCAATCAGTGGTGTACTGCTTTTAGCAAATGAGGCTGACAAAATTGCAGTGACAAGTGTCCTGGGCTGCTCTTGTTGTTTGTTGTTCCACTGCTGTTGGATGGTATTTGTCGTTGTCACCTTGCAAATTATTGTGTAAACGCACTACGAGAGTCACTGGAACTGGTGTTAAATTCCTTGTATGTGTAAAAGCATTCCTGGCCAATAAAGTCTAATTCTTCTTCTTCTAACCAAAGTGGTCCCGGGCCTTCGGCTGCTTCTTCATTTCTGTTTGGTTTTCTTATGATACTAATTTTGGTTGTGGACAGAATTTGGTACTGTGTTTTTTTTTATTATTTTACTATTTTATTTTTTCTCACTTTTATGTGACACGCACACGCATGCAAACACGTACACGCACACGCACACACACACACACACGCGCGCGCGCACACACACACACACACACACACACACCACAATACAAAGGCAACAACCACTTTCCACAACACCATCTTTCCACATCTGTGTAAGAGTCCACGCAGCTCAAATGTCTTTATGTCCCATGTATGTGAAACCGGTGGAAATCTACAAAGACTAAACGAACTAAAATGACTCTCCTCCTAACCACCCACTGAGTCGCACAGCGTCACACAATAACGCACTCGGAGTGTAACGCAGTGGAATAAGGCGTAACGCAGGGAGGTGAGTGCAACAAAACACAATGCGGTACAAAAAAAAAATTGCCATGGAGTCTCCAAATATCACCAGTTACACCCTTAAAATCAAATATAAAACCACACCGTATCCAAAGTTCTGCGGCACTAGTCCTTTCAGCCTCAGAGAGAGGCTACTTTAAGGAGCTGTCACATTGTGTTATCTGGAGAACTA
>NC_050583.1:4667544-4670044 GCF_013368585.1 Megalops cyprinoides | reverse complement strand
ACACTCGATCACAAACACACTCACACCCACACACACACACATACACATGCACCCACACATCCACAGACACACAGTAACACACACTCGATCACAAACACACTCACACCCACACACACACAAACTACCACATGCGTGCAAGACACATACAAGTATGCACTTATGCACATACACATCAAACACACGCACACATACACACACACACACGCACGCACGCACACACACACACACACACACACACACACACACATTTCTCTGGCTGTAAGGCCCCTCAGCACTATAGTGGAACCCTGTAGGGGCTCTAGGAGTAAAAATGTGGATATTAGTTTCCTGTCCTGGCTTCTCCCCGCAGAAATTGCTCCACAGTCACATGATAGCGGTAGAAGTAACTGACATCATTCAGATGGTGACATCACAGAAGCTCCTAACCTATGACAATGCAGGCGATATTCCAGAACAACAACAAACCACAGACAGATGTCAGTGTGTTTACTGCACTAATGCCTACATTTCCCTACATGCACCGTTGATATGCGCTTCCTGTTCATGTTTGTCATTGCTCCTGTATGAGAAAGTGACTGTGAGCGCGGCAATCCACTGACTTGTACATTTAAAAAGCAGAGACACTTGTCCTAATCAAAGACACACACACACAGATATATGCCCTTCGAACACATGCACACAGACAAAACACGTATATACAAAGACACAGACAATACAAACTGGCAACGTTAAGAGAAACACGACAGACTACAGCCAAGACTTCCTATTAATGAGAACAAGAGGAGCAAAGAGGTGCAAAGAAGAGCAGAGGAGAGGAGAAAGGGAGAGGAGGAGAGGGGAGGAGAGGAGAAAGAGGGAGAGACAGGGAAAGAAGGAGAGGGGAGCAAAGGAGAGGCAAAGCGAGGGAGAGGGGAAGAAGGAAGGCCAGGAGAGAGAGGGAGAGGAGGGGATAGATGAGGAGGGGAAAAAGGGAGAGGAGGGGGGAGGAGATGGGAGGAGTGAAAAGAGAGGGAACGGTAGGGAGAATAGGAAAGGGGAGGAGAGGAGAGAGAGAAGAGCAGACACAGGAGAGGCAGGAAGAGGAGAGCAGAAGAGAGCGAACTGGCGATGCGGTCATTCTGTCGGCCCAGCACGCCGTCACTCTGTGGTGGAGTGTTTGTCTCGAGTCGACCTTGGTGAGGCGCTCTCTACTGAGAGAGCCAGTGAGCTGGAGGGTGGAGGAAGGAGGAGTCAGAGGGTGGAGGCGGAGTTAGCGAGGGAGACAAGGATCAAGGTTACACCAGCACGAGGCCCCGCTGCGGGAGGAGGAAGGCTAGACGGCTGCGCGGCCTTAAAAGGAGAACGGCCCGCCCCTCTCTGCCCCGCCCCGCCCTGCCCCGCCCTGCTGAGGGACATTGAGAGGCGCAGGACTTCAGCACATCAGACAGAAAGTCGCTATCACTCGGAGAGAGAGCAGGGGGGAGGGGGATGACTCTCTGGAGGAAGGGAGGGGAGAAGACAGAGCAGGCCGTCATGTGTTGGTGGTTTGTGCATCAGTTTAACAAAAAGTAAGAGGCGAATACCTTCACGAGATAAACACGTACATACTCACAAGCACACACATTCACACACACACACACACAAATACACAAACACAAACACACAGACACACACACACACACACACACACACACACACACACACACACACACAGACGCACGGGAACAGACTCACACATACACACACACACACACACACACACAGATGCACGGGAACAGACTCACACACACACACACACACACACACACACACACACACACACACACAAACACAAACACACACAAACACAAACACACACACACACACACGCACAGGAACAGACTCATGCACACACACACACACACACACATTTATGTCTATGCTCACATCTAAACAATGTGAGAAAAGGGTGCGGGCACAGAGTCTGACTTCAGTTAAAGACACACTGAGGAGCACCCACATTAGACATCTAATGAATAAGTGACAACATTACTATGTGTGTGTGTGTGTGTGTGTGTGTGTGTCTAGTGAGGGTGGGGGAGAGGGGGGGTAGTGTGTGTAGTGGGGGTATTATAGCTACTGCAATGAGTGTAGACTGTTCCCTGTGTTACAGGGTGAGAGGCAGGGAGGGGTGAGGGCGGGGAGGTTTCCTTCAGATCCTGATTTAATCCTAACATAAACTGGATTGACAGACTGCATCACAGGGGCACTGACTGACAGGTGGCAGTCTACACTGATGCCCACAAGGGTAACTGGGGCATTGTTCTGCGTGTGGCATTCAGCCTTAAGCCACACCCACAGGGCACTATCCCTGTGTGCTGACTGAATCTCACATTGATGGCCCCTCCCCCCTGTGGGAGGGTGCCTCTCCATTGCTCTGGGATTGTATTACAGGCCACGCCCATACTGATACAGGGGTCATATTCATGAAATAACAAATAACTTTTTGTTCAAATCTCCAAACAGGGTGCAGCCCAGACAA
>NC_050583.1:4650044-4662544 GCF_013368585.1 Megalops cyprinoides | reverse complement strand
AAAAGAGAGAGAGAAAGAGAGAGAGGAGTGGGTCAACATCAAACATGACCACGACACAAGGATCTGGGCTTGGAGAAAGACAGGGAGAGGAGAGAGGGAGAGGAGAGAGAAGAGAGGAGAGAGAAGAGAGGAGTAGAGGGTGGGGGAGGGGGGGGGGGGTCTGGAGCTAGGGGAACGAGGGAAGGAGACGAAGGAGGAGGGAGGGGCAAGCTGTGGTGTTCATTGTGGTGTTTACCTTTTTGGTCCACTTCTATTCAAGCATCGGAAAAAAAGAGAGAAGGAGATAGAGAGAGAGAGAGAGGAAGAGAGAGAGAGAGAGAGAGAGAGAGAGAGAGAGAAAGAGAGAGAGTAAAGAGAATGAAAGAAAAAACAGGTGCAGGAAAAAAGAGAAAATTGAGATTAAATAAAACGCTGTCCTTTCTGGCCTGTTGGCTTTATTCTTTTCTTTCTTTTTTTTTTTAGGTTTACGTTTCTGTCAGTTTCACGGTTTGTTAGAGAAAGGATGGCCCACATGGGAAATGTGAGGGAGATATGGAGATTAAATGGCTTCAGTTTTCCCTTCAGTTACTGATAACTCCCCCCCCCTCCCACCACCACCACACCTCCATCAACATCACATCCTGTACACCACCCAATCCAGCACAAACTCCCAGCCCTCCCATGCCTGTGACACACGGGGCCCAGAACTTTCCTGCCCCGCACAAATCTCCCCCTCCTCCTCCTCCTTTCTCCCCGAAATCACTCCATCTGTCTCCTGTTGGGGAAATAAGCGCTTGTTAATCTCCTCCGCAGCTGTGAAGGAAGGAAGAAAGTGAGTGTGTCTGAGAGAGAGGATGACACAGAAAGAGAGAGAGAGAGACAAAGGGAGAGAGAAAGAGAGAGAGACAGAGAGAGGACTAAAAACCATGTGAATGTGGTGTTAAGGTGAGGAAAGAGCAGAGAGACAGCTGGACACACAGAGATGAGCTGTTGCTCTCTGTTTCCCCCCTGTATACATGAGCTCAGACTGATGAGGTCACCACAAGGAAACACTTCACTCTGCATTTCAGATTTCCTGAAATGAGAAAGAAGAGCACCAGAATACCACCATTTTAGGGCCACTGTGGAGCCAGAGCAGTGTCGTCATAAAGCCAGCATAGTAGAAACATAAAGCCAGCATCACAGGGCTAGCATAGCACCAACACAGGGCTAGCATAGGACCATCACAGGGCTAGCATACAGCTGACATAGTACCATCACAGGGCTAGTGTACAGCCAACATAGTACCATCACAGGGCTGATGTACAGCCAGTATAGTACCATCACAGGGCTAGTGTACAGCCAGCAAAGTACCATCACAGGGCTAGCATAGTACCATCACAGGGCTGGTGTACAGCCAGCAAAGTACCATCACAGATCCAGCCTAGTAACATCACAGATCCAGCATAGTACCATCACAAAGCTAGTGTACAGCCAGCATAGTACCATCACAGGGACAGTGTACAGCCAGCATAGTACCATCACAGGGACAGCATACAGCCAGCATAGAACCATCACAGATCCAGCATAGTACCATCACCAGGCTAGTGTACAGCCAGCGTGGTACCATCAGAGGGACAGCATACAGCCAGCATAGTACCATCATAGGGACAGTGTACAGCCAGCATAGTACCATCACAGGGCTGGTGTACAGCCAGCATAGTACCATCGCAGATCCAGCATAGTACCATCACAGGGACAGTGTACAGCCAGTGTAGTACCATCACAGGGACAGCATACAGCCAGCATAGAACCATCACAGATCCAACATAGTACCATCACAGGGACAGTGTACAGCCAGCATAGTACCATCACAGGGACAGTGTACAGCCAGCATAGAACCAGCATGGTGCCAGCCCTCTCTTGACTTGTGTCTAACCTTCTCCCTCCAAAATCAGCACTTACACAAGCCTTCGATGCCAGAATGGTCAGGAGATCTGCAGTGTGAAGCTGTGCACAGGATCTCATCCTCAGGGCCTTGTCTGCACCTGGTTGGTCCTGCCATCAGGACCAGGTGGTTTTTGTCTCAGGTTTAAGATGGCAGAGCCTATTATCAAAAGTGATTGGCTGGCCACTTAACAACTGTCACCAGGCAGACTGATATGAGACTTGAAAAGTTTCAGAAGCATCTGAGAATTACTCCTAAGAGCCCTGCTAAAAGCTTTCCCAGTTTTCTGAGTGAACAAAAAAGTAGTGCCATGGGAGTTATTTATGCAGCTCCCTACTCCCGCTCTCAGCTGGGAGTAAGACCGTTTCCTGAGAGTCGATCTCATCTGATTCTTACCACATGTGAGGTGCCACAAGCAAAAAGCTGAGAAAATGCACAGTAAATGCGATCATTGAGAGCAGTAGTGTTATCAATTCATGAACACAGTCAAACATTTCATAAACATTAGTAAAAGCCAGCAAATTATTGATGGTTTCAAGTCTTAGTCAACTTGAAGGCAATAAAAATAATAATTTGAAATTGTTTTGAAAATAATCACAGTAATAACTATGTTGTTTTATTTTTTCGTTACCGTTAATATTGTCTTCATTCTGTAATGATTGTCCTAGTTAGCTTGCGGACTGCAGGTATTGTGTCACGTGTAACAATGTCTCTGATGAGGTTGGTAAGAAATAATAAAATACCCTCCTTTTCTGAAGGATATCATTTTAACAGCTCTGTGTTGTCAGATGTATGCAACACGTCTTTGCTCTCCCATCAAATGCATACACACTGCCTCGGCGTAGCCACCTGTGGGCAGCTCCTTATGGATTAAGACAGCTCACAAGGATTCATAAACATCTGAGGTCCATTCGGCAAACTCCAGGCATTGGTGATTTTAGACTCATTTTAGGGGTGCTCAAGCACACCTAAATGTCAACTCAGCACCCCTAAAAAAACTCATTACTTACTAGTAATTCTTTAAAAGTATTATTGTTGTAAATTAAAATATCATATATAGAAAAATATTAATGTATTAATTGTTATCCAGTGAAATGAGTGATTTAGTAGGGGGGTTGAACACTTTTGCAAGGCACTGTATGCATGTCACATTCTCATTAGGGGCTGAGCCCCCCTAAAGCTCCGATCCTAGAATCGCCCCTGGAACTTCCAGGCGAACGGGTTTTCTTTCAGCTTTTAAATTTGAACGGTTCTTAGGTCAGCATACTGACATTAATCCTCTAGGCTACTAATAACAACCAAGGTATCATTTGAAATTTTACATACCTAACGCTTTAACTGTATGTGATGTACGCAAGTTAGCCTAAACTAGCGACCACAGAGAGCAATCGCTTAGCTAACGCTAAGGATTGATAACAATAGCATACAAAAAAGAGGCTTTCGAAAAAAGTATCAATGTAACTGACAGACAAGTTAACCACCTGAATTATTGTAAGAAGATTAAATAAAATCAAACAGTTACGTATATTTTCTGGGATAACTCACATCTGGGCACACACCTCCCTTAGTACAGCATCCATGTCTGTTCGCCGAGAGCTGCCTCCTCAGACTGTTTGTGTGTGTTCGCAAACTCAAAGCAAACAGAAAACTGTTTGAAATTGTTCGCAAACATTTGCCTTTGTTTGCTAATTTGAACGCACCTACCTGCTTAGGTAGGAGCACCTTTAAGTCCCATAAAAATTGCTAAATTGCTTTTATTCTTAGAAGTAACGGTAGGACCACACTGACGTCACTCAGAATTTTCGAACACTAAGGACCTATTTCCTTTTGTGAGACACTCGATGAATACAGATTCTGGTCCATGTCATTACTCTCTGAGATTCTATGCTGAAGCCAATTTTAACCCACATATTAATTAATTAATTAACATATTAATTCCATTAATATATACTGATTTCAGTTTGATAATGAATTACTCATGAGGTACTTTATCAAAAGCTTTTTGAAAATCCAAGATTTACTTCAAAATTGTACATATAGTTGTTAATACTGTACTCTTATTATTTACGTCAGCTGCAGGTATAACCCATGAGGGAAAAAATGATTTTTTGTGGTAAAAAAAGGCTTTATCAGAAAAACACTGGGAATGGGTAACTGTTACTGGGTGTAATAGACCAAGTGTAACAGATCTCACAGTATCATAAACTCAATCTGAGTTAATTTTGGTTTCCTCAGAGAAGTCCAAAATATTATTTAAGTATATATATATATGATCTCCTTGCTATGAGAATCATGTTGACTGTCCTTTTTTCCCAGGAATAACCTATAATCTACCTGATCTCTTACGATATATTCCAAAATCTTACACAAGTTACAGAACAAATTAAATGTACTGCCCTGGATCAGTGCAATCCCCTTTCTCATGTATTGGGATTACTCTTGTTTCCAATTGTTAAGAATTTCTCCAGTTTCTAGAGATTTTGTGAAGACCTTCTTCCCAGGTTTCAGGTGTAACCATTAGCGTACCTCCTGCCTTTTCTGAAATGGAGCCGTCAGCAGTGACTGTTGAGCGTTATTTGCTATATCATTTTTGTTATAAAGCAAAACCCCTTCCCTTTTTTGATTTACCCAACCTCCTCTTTAATGCTCCTTCATTCCTATTGGTCATCTCTCTGCCCTCCTCCTCTTTCCCCTGTTTCCATTTCGCTCCTCCCTGACCTTCCCGAATCCACTCCCACCCACCCCCAACCCCCCACCCCCCGTTCCCTCTCTCCCTCTCTCTCTCTCCCTCTCCTCTCTCTCCTCTCTCTCTCTCTCTCTCTCCTCTCTCTCTCCTGGTGCGGCTTCCTGGCAGAGCCGCAAGTCCCAGCGGACGCGGCGTGAGGAGGGCTCAGCGTTGCCATCACTACCAGCGACACACACCACGGCCTCTATGCGTGAGGACGCAGGAAATTCAGCGGTGAGGCCCATGCTGCACAACGCCCCTGCCGCGATGCACCCTCACCGCGTCAGTGTTTCAGAACGCCTCGCCCAAAACAGGACGGCACGCGTCCCAACCGGAATAACCTGACCTCCCCAAACCTCAGACGGAAAACAGGACAACTGAATCTGCCGGAGTCACACCGGCAGGTTGCAGGTTCTGGCCAGGTTCAGCGCTGCTGTATCCTCCAACAGGGGTGCTTGTCTTGAATTGCCTTGGTAAATATCCAGCTGTTCAAATTGACTGTTAGCATTATTACTCCCCTTGGAAAAAGGGGCTTCCGCTCGGCAAATAAATAAATGAACAGAAACGCTACAAGCAGAAAACCAGAGGGGTCAATGCTTTACAAGCAACAAAGAGACAGGTAAAAGGGTCCTGCTTCTATCAGCCAAGTGGAGACAGCGAGAAGGGTCAGAACCCAGGCTGCCATGCGCCTGTGGCCTGACACAGACATCGCAGTGATGTCACAGTCACCTGACTGATGAAACCCCTTGGCGACCAATCGTCGGACCCGAGGACACGGGAGCTGCCTGGGGGGGTCATTGAGAATCCTACGGCTCTCCCTGTCTGTCGCCTGGAACGGTCTGGTCCGTCAGACACTCTGATTGGCGGAAGGGTGTGATTGGCACAGGCACTGCACGGCTTTGTCACAGACAGCATCACAGCCTCGGAGAGAGAGAGCTCACAGCAGCGCCGTGAGCGTCATTCCCAGCACTTCCACTTGTTAATTCACACTCTGCAGCATTCACCGCTGCATACTGACAGAGAGAGAGGATCATCAAACAACCTTTCCGTCTGTCCTGTCCCTGAGCTACTCAAAACCTCTGCCCTACCCCCTGTGCACCAGGTTGCACCCCTGATAAAGAAAAATAACTAAATTTATGAATAAATAGGTCAGGGGGACTCACTTTATTTAAAAATCTGTCCGCAGATTTTGGCATCATAAATGAACAGCAGAACTTCTTATTTTTTGGTACAGTATACTCATATATTCATTTTGGTGTATCAATAGCTTGCCATTTCGCAAATGATATTGCTATTTATATTACTATGTGTGTGTGTGTGTGTGTATCCACATACAGAAAAATAACTCTGTAAGGTTCATAAAGCATTTCTTTGGTAGAAGGGAGTGTTCAACAGATAGAGGGAGAGAGGGATATCATCAGAGTGAATGATGACAGAGAGAGGAAGAGATGGAGAAGAGAGAGAATGGGTGAGGAATTTGCCTGGCCCTGTGAACACTCCAGTCTCCATGTCGTACCTTTCCTGCTCTGGAAGAGAAAAAGCACGTTAGCTCTCAGCCGTGAACTGACCTGACGACCCTCCCCACTCATGCCAATCATGCCACACAAGCCCCGCCCCTCCAGTGCTCAGCGCTCAGTGCAACCCGATAGAGCCCAGTGCAGTCCGGTACAGCCCGGTACAAACCGGTACAAACCGGTATGGCCGGGATGTTAATTAGTACCATTAACGAGAGGAGGGGCCTGAGATGGAGTCGTCTGTGGGTCTCTGCTGGGTAACAGGGCTGCATAAGAGAATTTGAAGGTGTGGGGTGTGTGTGCGTGTGTGTGTGTGTGCACGTATGTGTGGGGGGTTGTGTCTGTGATGCAGTGCCTCCTGCACAAGAGAAAAAACAAACTAGCTGCAACTGTAAGTATAACACACCTCCTCTCTGTCTCATCCCCTCTCCCTCCCCTCCCTCTCCACTCCTTCCCTCTTCTTTTCTGCTTCGCTTCTCTCAGGTGCTTTTCCTTCACACAGAATTTGAGCAAAATCATCATCCCTTCTTACTCCAATTCTGTCTGTCCTCTTCCTCCTCTGTCTCAGTCTCCGTCTCCATTTTAGGAAGCCATTCGCCACGCCTTCGCCCTATTGGTTAGAGCTCAAACCAATCGAGAACCAGACCGGAGATGTTGCTGAGAGAGGTCACCACCGCGCGGCTTCCATGCGACTCCAGGTTCTCGCAAGAGAGACATATCGAAAATAGAAAAAAAAAAATCTTGTGTCCATTCAATGGAAAGCTCTAGGGGGTAGTGGAGCTGTCTTACATCATCAAGTTCTGGTGTCATCAGGATCTAGACTTCAAGGAAGTGCTTCAGAATATTCCATCATGCATGGAATATATGTCATAAAACCAATCATTTTGAATTTTTGACTGTAGTTTGCGGAAGGAAGAGACACATCTGTCCCTGTATTCCTACACTGTATTAATGCATTCTCTCATTCTGTCAGAACCCTTCACCACCTCCTGCCCAACCCCCCGCCATGCCCAAAATATCCTAATGCTATGACTCTCATTAATACAGTCACACCTCTTCCATGCACACACACACATGGATGCTAACACACACGCACACAGTGCCCTGCATCTCAAATCATTAATCACTGAAATGCCACTGACACAAAATAACTTTGCGTGATTCGCATGACTATATGCCGATGGGCTTCATATACCAGATATATACCAGCATCAAATTTACCGTCATTATGCTGCAATATTATGACACCATTTACATCTATTTCCCAAGGGGCTTGGCTCAGGGACAAATCATTGTATAAATGCTTTAAGTATTGTTCCTCGATAGTATACACACGGTCACAAAAGGACGAGGCACCATGAGACTACAACGCATGTGCAGACACTGACTGTTTCTATTATGAGCAGATGTGATTTATGTGTATAGGATTATTGCACGTGTGAAATCTCCTTCAGGCAGATGTAGTGCTACTGCTATAGCAGGATCTTGCCACTAGGGACGCTACACTGCAACACAGGTCTTCAGTGTCTCAGATAAATCCATGCCAAAAAAAAAAAAAAAAAAAATACACTACGAGTTGACTTTGATTTATTTACTGTCAGTTAAGATCATCGATAAAATCATTATCTGCAAAAGGACAGTGCTACCAGACTCTGCTCTGAAAATTACAGTTCATCGGGTTCGAAATGAAGCAGCTTATAGTAAAAAAAAAAAAAAAACAACAGAAAATAAATCAATATTGTTGGAACTGGAATGGTAATCGATGGAATTCCATCACAAGCTATGATGGCAGTTCCCACAAGGCCCTGCTGCATTCCAGAGACGCCTGGCTGTCACGTTTAGGGGCTGAAGGGTTGACTGCTTCTACCTGTTAGAGCAAGCCCCTACACCCCCCCCCCCCCCCCCCCCTCCACACACACAAAATAACACATGGGACATTCCAGCTCCTTCCAAGAGACCGCTTCATTCCTCCGTCTCCTCAATGGAGGTCCCGCACCGGGTTCGGCTGGAACACAACGACACAGCTTAATTGCGTCTGCGTCCGCTTTTCCGCACAGCCGTAGCATCCGTCACAATCAGCCCCTTTAACATGCAGGAGCGCCTTCCTGATGAGCGCATAAGCACACACGCTAGGTCGCTAATCGCCTTCTTCTGCCTCCGGGCTGCTGATAAGTAAATTAATTGCACATACATCAATCGTCTGTTCATCTTTTTATCTGTACTTAACCATGAATCACAGCACAGAGTGTCGGATTCCTGTTTGTCTTACACTCCTGTGAGGTGTTTATGATATGAAGACAAGCCCTACTTTTAAGGAAGGGGGTGGGGGAAACTCACTGATAAAATGGAAACAAAATTTCCTCTTTGCTCGGAAAGCATTGCTCTGCTTTCCACACAACTGGCTTCTGTCAAAGCTACTGTCATCTTACTCCTTTTTTTCCTATTTCTGAGACACTCTGACTTTCAGTTCCGAATCTTGGTAGTTCTGAGTCTCTCTGATTCTGAGTCTTTTCAGTTCTGAATCCTGCTATTTCTGAATCTTCCCGATTCCGAGTCTTTTCAGTTCTGAATCCTGCTATTTCTGATCCTTTCGATTTCCAAGTCTTTTCAGTTCTGAATCTTGGTAGTTGTGAATCTTTCTGCTTCTGAGTCTGTCTGTTCGTAAGTATTTACACTTTTGAGTGGAAAATGAAAGACAGCTACACGCCTGTTGGGTTTGACAGCGGGTGTGGCTGTTAAAATGCTGACGTGTGAAGCTCTTCTCAGTCACAGTCCAGCATTTCATTCTCCCGGTGTTTCTTTTTCACGTGAAACGCAGACACCGAAAGCGCAGCAGCTCCGTCTCGATTAGATGGCAGCGTCACTTTCGTCACTCAAAATGAAGTCGGCGGTTCGGAGCGGGACGTGCATTAAGACGGCGATTAGCCGTCCGAGATTTAATTAATCTCGACAAATCTCAGCGGAGCTTCCAGCAACGCCCGCCTGTGTATAATTAAAGCCGGCCGAGCCGTCTCTCGTGCCCGGGACGCGGATCCAGCCCGAGAGAGAGAGATGCAGACGTTTCTAATTCAGTCATCATCTCTATTCATCCCTCTCTCTCTCCCCGAATAAACAGGCCGTCGTCGTAAGCGACGGAACCGTTCCCGCTTCCCACGTTTCCCAGGG
Organism: Megalops cyprinoides; assembly: GCF_013368585.1. NCBI lineage: Eukaryota > Metazoa > Chordata > Actinopteri > Elopiformes > Megalopidae > Megalops > Megalops cyprinoides. The sequence continues at coordinate 4,653,234 of NC_050583.1, read as the reverse complement.
GATGGGAGAGTGGCGGCCGCTTCCTGGTAATTGCCTTCCCTTTGTCACTTCAGAGCTGTGCAACTTTTAATCATGGAGGAAGGGGGTCCTGCCTCGAACAGCGGCAGTGCCTCAAACGGCAGAGCGAGGCGATCAGAAATAGAAAGCCGCAGCTCCGTGCCAATCGGCTTCTTGTCACGGAAGACTGAGGATCACTCCGACTGAAAAATGAACACATGGCCAAACACAAAGGGAGGAATTTTAAATGAAAAGAGAGAGAGAGAGATTCCGGTACAGTCTCACTGAAGTGAAGCGGAGTGTTTCTCGAGCAGCTGTCACGTTCTGCTTTAGACAAAGCGCTGCCTGCCTGCAGACCCGGCATTTCAGTGCAGCGGTTTCCAAAACTGGAGGCGACCATTCCGGCCTGTTGGGGTAACCCTGCATCAACGCCACACCTACAAACCTTATGTGACTGCATCCCATCACCTTCTCTGGGCAGCAGTTCGAGAGGATACGGTGCAGCTTTGCAAACTACAGTAATTCTGTAACTCTGTAGTGCACCATGATTCCTGAAGCGTTTTACAGAGCAGTGGTTTCTGTGGAGAGCTAAACTGCTGTCATTGCTGTAGCTCTACAGCACGTAGTTATCTCTAGCTCTGTGATGTGCAGTGATTCCTACAGCTTTGTAAAGTGCAGTGATTTCTGTTGCTTTGTGATGTGTAGTTAATTTCTGTAGCTGTATAAAGTGCAGTGATTTATGTAGCCCTGTAAAGTACAGTGATTTGTGTAGCTCTGTAAAGTACAGTGATTTATGTAGCTCTGTAAATTGCAGTGATTTATGTCGCTCTGTAAATTGCAGTGATTTCTGTAGCTCTGTAAAGTTCAGTGATTTTGGTAGCTCTGTAATTTGTGTAGCTCTGTAAAGTTCAGGGATCTCTCTAGCTCTGTAAATTTCAGTGATTTCTGTAGCTCTGTAAAGTTCAGCAACATCTGTAGCTCTGGAAAGACCTGTGATATCTGTAGCTCTATAAAGTTCAGTGATTTGTGCAGTATGTAAACTGCAGTGATTTTTCTAGCTCTGTAAATTTCAGTGATTGTTGTAGCTCTGTGGTGCACTGTGATTTCTGTAGCTCTGTAAAGTACGGCGGTATCTTTCCAGGGGAGTAAAGCCTGTGTCGTTGCTTTGTAAGCTACTTCCATTTCCTCTCAGTAGATTAGATTGTGTGCACAAGATTGCTGAGCCGAGGGAGGGCAGAGAGCTTGTGGGGGAGCGAGGCCAAGTTTGTCAGTTAGTTAAACAGGAATCCCAGATTTATGAAACCAAACACTGGGCACAGGTTTCCTCTTCTGAGCTGCTGCTTTGGAGACCGCTACCTCAACCTAAAAAAAAGACAGGGACAGAGAAGAAGAGATAGACAGACAGAGAGAAAAAAAATGATGAAGAGAGAGAGAGAGATGATAGGGTGTAAAATCATTAAGGGTTTCGAGGACAGAAGGAGAAAAGAAAGGATGAGAGATGGAATAATCGGAGGAGAGAGGCAACAAGAGAAAGCACAGAAGAGTAGAGCATAAGAGCAAGCGTGAGGAAGAGTGGGATTGAGACAGAGAGAGAAAGGGTTAAAAAAAAGATTACAGGGTCGAGGCAGGCATGAGTGGCCTTCTTCTGCTCACACTGTCATCACCCCTACAGGAGAGAAGTAGAGAATTCACCTCCCCTTAAACATTTCAGCCCACATCCCAAAATCTCCCCATTTCCACCTGTCATTCAACCTGAACCCCAAACCCCCACCACCCCCAGCCAAAATCCCGGCCACACCCCTCCCCACTGGCAGGGCAAGACTTGACCTCCCCAGGAAGACTCCAGCAAAGTGAGGGGGTTGGATGCTGAGAGTAATAGTACATGAGGGGGGAGAGGGAGCACCACCTGACGGGAGATTTTCACACCAGTATCGTACAGCTCGTAATCACACGCGTCCCCTGTGTGTGTGTGTGTGCGTGTGTGTGTGTATGTGTGTGTGTGTGTGCGTGTGCGTGTATACAGGTGCACAGTCCTCTGGGGGGAATGTGTCACACAGCGAGGAGAGAGAGGGAGGGAGAGAAAGAAAGAAAGAGATTGAGATGACTACTGTCAGAAATGGGCTCTGACAGTCTTGAGAGGAAAATATGGCAGCCCAGGAGGAATTCCAAACCCAAATAGGTGCCATTTCAATTTAAGAAACATAACTTTTGAGCACTTCAACAGCTACGGCTGGCGGCATCTGGACATCAGTGTATCACAGAACAGACAACTCAGAGGGTTCTCTATGAACATCGAATTTGCTGAAAGGTAAAAATTTTAAACTCAGTGAGAATACTAGTCTTGCTACATGGTGGCAAAATCCACTCCACCTAAAAACCTGAAAGAAATAAACATTTTCCATAATCTGAAGTCCTACAACAAGAATTTTGTAAAATATTCCGAGGGCCCATGCAAGCAGATTCAATAACACATGCAGGGCTGAACTTGGACACTTTCCTCTCCATATCTAAAAGCAGAGAGAAATTCTGCTCCTAATTCAACCAGCTCACCCAGAATTGCTCCTAATACAAAACCCTGCTGACAATCCTGCTGCCCCATTCAGAGAGAACTGGAGCCAGTAGGCCTGAGATCAACAATTTGTTAGACTCAACCAACAATGGACAACAAATATAAATGCACACACACACATTTCATATATATATATATATATATATATATATTTACAGAGTAAAAGAAAAAAAAATCAGAACGCAATCAGGTCCTAAACAGAGACACGCAGTTTGGCAGACTGATTCTAGCAAAATAAAGACTAGGAGAGTGAGAGAGAGCCAGACTGTTGTAGGTCCAGATCGGTCCCTGGTGTTTTCAGCACCTCTCAGTTGTTGAGAAAACAGCAGGCTTGTCTGTCTCGGTGTTAAAACTCCCTGACGCCACGGCTCGGATCGGGCTGAACAAATCTCACACTTTCACAGCTACTGCGCTGGCGTGCCTGCGCGTCCGCCTGCCACCAGAAAGCCAGACATTTCCATGGCGACGTTAAGATATGCGGGATTGCCTGGCGTGACATCATCTGAGAGAACAGAGCCCGGGCTTCTCTGCTGTTCCTGTTTGAGAACGCGCTGTCAGGGCGTGTCTCCCTGTCTCTCCTCTGGAAGTGGGAAGGGCTGTCTTTCCCGGCCAGAGGACTCAGCA
>NC_050583.1:4645044-4647544 GCF_013368585.1 Megalops cyprinoides | reverse complement strand
CGGGAGAGAGGGGACAAGTGCGGTTACACTCACTGATGCACCACCCAGCGAGAGAGAACAATAAAGGCTAAACTTGCTTAAAAATAACTCAGAGCTGAGGGAGAGAGAGATTTAAAATGCCAATTTATACAGAGCAGTACGGCCAGACATGGGTCATGGTTGCAAGCAGGCAAAATAACTATATTAAAAAGGTTTAAAAAACATTTTGCCTGTGTTTTGCACTGTTATAATGCTATTTATTCAATGTATCAACACCCAAGATATTGTGTTTAAAAGAAGATGACAGCCACTTAGCTATATTATGAAACAAGCTAGCTACCCACAGACTTGGTTAACATAACCTGGATGGGATATGTTAACAATTGAAAATGGGCAAAATAAAGAAATAAATACATAAACTATTAAGCCTTATGGATAGTGCTGTGATAAGCTGCATTCATTGTTGCATATCATCATATTTATATAAAATATACATCAGGAGTAAAATATTAACTAATGTCAAGGCTAGTAGTTTCCCTATGTTCATTGTAGACCAAATTATTTTGTCCAGTTTTATAGGCATTAAAGGTATGATGGGTAAATTACAGTTTTTTACAATTGTTTTCACACTTATGTCAATACCATGGCCACTTTTTCAAAACTCTTAACACAGTGGGCTTAACAACCATGCATATGAGCACATCAGTTCATGCAAAATGCCCTACAACCACCAAAACACTTCATACTTCACCCAAAAGTGACTCATGCTGCTATAACTATAGCAAATGCTCTCTCCCAGCAAGACTACTTTGTCACTCAAAATACAACGGACTAAAAAACAGAAATAACTTGAAGCATTGCAAAATGCATATATTATGTGGTCCGTATCCTCTGTTTTTGCATAGATTAGTGCTGCATTGCAAAAAAAGTCAAGTTTACAGTGCATATTGTAATACCAAACAAATCTGAAATGCTGCAATATGCCTCATGACAGCTCTATGCTACAATTTCTGAGGTGTAGTACAACAAAAAGTCTGCAGATGCTTTTCATTTCTCGTACAGTAAGTGAAACAACTACACATGACATGAAGTTCACATTTACTGCAACATTCTCCCTTGCCCTGAACCTTTACAAAAAATCTTTAGCATATCTTATCCACCCCTACAATCCCCCACACCCCATAAATATTTGAAGCCAAGCAACTATTATGACACCAAGAACAAAATTTTGATCTGTTGTTTTTCCTGTCACAACACTGTAGGTACCACTATTGAGTGTGGTAAATTTACTGTAATTGCATTCTTGGGTCACTTTCTCTCACTGATAGCCCATGACTTACATATACAGCAGTAATAGTGGAAAAATCTCTTCAGTGACAACTACATCATACCTATATACATGCACATTTCAATGTAAATATGACCACCTTTGTATATATGGTAACAAGGCTGCAAACAAAAAAACTGAATAAACTTTCTGCTAAAATCAGAATAAACTGTCTTATTTCGAGCATATAGTTTCATTTGTCTGTCAAATGCAGCATATTTCCATCTACAGTGATCTAAATTATGTTAGGTTTTGAACCGAAAGTTAACTATTTTGAACAGAGTACCTAAATTTCTGCTATTTTTGCTGTAGTTGTACAGAATTTTGCTGGTGGTGAACACTGACAGAGAGAGGTATTCATGAATTTCAGAAGAAGTGGTGATTGAATGAATTTTGTATCAAAGCAATGCAAAAGTATACACAGTTTAGTTCACATGGTCTACTGATATGATGAGTGTGTTAAGTGTTTTGAAAAAAAGTGGACATGGTATTGAGACACGTGTGAAAACGATTGTAAAAAAACTGTAAACAGCCCATTAATTTAACAAGGAGATGGTCAAAAGCTTTTTCAGCTAATGCACATGCAGCTAGCAAGCAGAAATGGATAAAATACTAGCTGGCTACAGTTTTCCATACATAACTTCATAGCTGAGGGTGTTAGTGTTTAATTTTTTAGTGGGTAGAATAATGCTGACCTCACATTCAGCCTAACGATTTTCACAGGAAGATGCAGATCTCTGGGAAACAGATACAGTTTCACCTCAGGTACTGTATAAATAACAGCAGAAGGTACTTATTGAGCTCTGCTCATGTGCAAATGTCAAAATGGCTGATTGCAGGAGAAAACACTCCAGGCTTTTTTGGCAATAAAGACAAAACTCAACACGGATGTATCCAACACTAACACTGAAAACACAATGCTGAAATCCCAATGAAAAATGTCTTAGAACATTCAAATTAGATTGAATCAATTGCTTTCCATAGCAGAAAAATGTGGGACCCACTTACAGAACAGGACTTTGCCAAATGGAGCTAACACCCAACAGAAAGTTCGCAGGCAGTGCCCTATAAAAATACTCATATGGAGGAAAAATGCCAATCAATGCAGGGAGCACAGAATTAGGCCAGCATCCTCAATTAATTAAAATAAAAATGGCAAACACATTTGTAAACACAGCTACCTCCATTCATACC
>NC_050583.1:4627544-4632544 GCF_013368585.1 Megalops cyprinoides | reverse complement strand
TTTCCACAATATTTGATTTTGTTCATTGAAGACAACTGTATTCTGCCCTCGTGTGTTATGTGAATGCTGTGTATCGTGTGCGGATGTGTGCAGCAGACAAATAGAGCAACGGATTTTACCTCTTAACGTGACTCCAAATCCCTGCTCAACAGCCCCCCTAATGGAAGGGAAGGACCCGCAAAGGCCCTCCTAGCCAGCAGGGGGCAGACAGCAGGAGCTTATCCTGAATTCCAGGCCACAGAGTGAGGGTAAATCTACTGTGCCCTACAGTACATCTCTGCAAAGCTGCGGAGCCCTAATTTTCAAAATCCATTTAGCATGACCTGGCTTGGTATTGAACCTATCACCTGCAGGTTTTTAGGCAGCTGCTCTGAAGTTACAGCCAGATTCCCTTGAGCTGAAAGCAAGTCCACATTTACAACCCCCATTACAGATACACAGCGCTTGCAATCTATAAAAAACCTCCAGGACATCTCCACAACTGAATTCACCATTAAAAAATATGGCCAATGAATCAATTACACACGCTAACATTATACATCTGTGACAACTGTAACTAAGTGGTGTGGCCGGAGCCAATGGTTTGATGAGGTTTATATCATTCTCAGGAGAGTGTTTGGATGTGAAACCCAGACTCTGCACCCACACAAAGTACACCTCACTGAATCAGAGTCCGGTACTGCTTCACAGTCTTCCTCTCTTTTTCTCTCCACCTCTCTTTCTCCCCCCCCCTCCCCCCTTTTCTCTCCACCTCTCTTTCTTTCTTCCTCCCCCTCTTTTTCTCTCCACCTCTCTTTCTCTCTCCCCTCTCTCTCCCCTCTCTCTCTCTCTCTCCACCTCTCTTTCTTTCCCCCTCTCTCTCTCTCTCTCTCTCTGTAACATGTGAGCTGCCAGTCCTTATATAACAGTTTTTTTCCTCCCTCTCTCCTCTCCTTTCTGGTGTAAAGTAACTGTTCTGTTGATTGCGTGCTGCTTCAGTGATTTTGTAATTGTTATGCGATTGAACTGTTTGATGAGGAAAGTTTTCGAATAAACTTTATCGCTAACTCTTTCAGAGACTCGCTCTCTTTCTCTCTTGCATGTGCACTCCCTCTGCACCTCTCTCTCTCTCTGGAAGCCAGCAGTGTGTGGGCGGAGCTGTGGCAGCTGATTGGTCAGCTCCCAGCCGGTTGGTATATAATCTGCGCAGCGCTGAAGGCCAACAGATGGTAAGAGGATGCCCCTCTGGGCCCCTGCGGTGCCGTCATGCCCTCTCCACCTCATAACCTGCTGCTGGGGTCAGGCGCCCACAGATGGGCTGGCGCACACGCATTCACACACACACACTCACACATGAACACACACTCACATACACACACACACACATACACACACTCACACATGAACATACACACATGAACACACACTCACACACACATGAACATGCACACACTCACACATGCACGATCACACGCACACACACCCACACACTCACACACACATGAACATACACACATGAACACACACTCACACACACTCACACACATGAACATGCACACACTCACACATGCACGATCACACGCACACACACCCACACACTCACACACACTAACACATTCTCTCACACACACACACACACACACACACAAGCACAAACACATATACACTTTCACACACACACACGCGCACACACGCACACGCAGACACACACTTACACTCTTCTTTAGTGTCTCCATTTGCATTTCCTTCCACCGTATTCAGCTGTGTCCGGCATACGCTCTTCAGCTGCTTGTGTATTTCCTGTTCAGTACTTCTCTCCTATCACTCAACAAGAGGCCGCAGTACCAACCTTGGGCAGAGGGGGCGATGTTGCTGAGTGTGACAGCACAGGTCCACAGGATCCACAATGACAGCGCCATGCTTGGCTGCAGGGTGCTGGGCGTGGCGTGGCCGGATGGGCGCGGTCGCTGAGTGTGGCAGGGCGTGGCTCCTCCACTTATGCCCACTCTGGGCAGGACTGCCTGAAGAAGAAGAGAGGAGAGACTAAGATTATGAGATGACCTCTACATGTACAACCGAGGCAAGAAGCACAGGAAGGTAAACTGTCAGAAACGGCAAGTGAACGCTCCTCTTCTCTTCCTGTGCGTGTGTGTGTGTGTGTGTGTGTGTGTGTGTGAATGTGTGTATGTGTGTGGCAAGGTGTGCTTGCATATCAGTGAACAGAAAAGACTTACTACAATATAATGCTGTATACACACACACTGCTTCATCTGTACGCACATGTATATACACACATACACTCGCACATACACACATACACTCACACACACAAGCAAGCCACCCCCCACACTGAGTCTTAACTCCTAACAAAGGTGTCAAACAGGTAAACCTTGTTTAACCAAGTGGTTCCATTGAGATCACAGTCTGACTGAACACCAGCCTGAGGAACAGCTCCAAATACAGTAAGACACTTTTCATACTGTATTATGTAAAAAGACAAAGGGCAGCGGATTGTTTGATGAAGATAAGAATTCACTCAGTAAGTATGTCTCATTTTCCCAAGGAAACATTTCACACTCTGGGATACTAACATGACACTCTTACTCAGAGTGACTTACACAGGTAACAATTTTATTACATTTATATAGCTGGATATTTACTGAAGAAATGTTGGGTTAAGTACTTTGACCAAGGGTACAGCAGCAGTGCGCCAGCGGGGAATTGATCCAGCAACCTTTTGGTTAGAAGCTCTGTTCCTTTCCGCTACGCTACACTGCTGCCCCGTGATTTCATTGTGATGGTCACACAGCCCGCTTCTTTGGCTAAGATGGCTGTTGAACCATCCTTGAAAGGTGGTCACATGTTCCAGCTGAGCACCATTCAAAAAACCCACAAGGGAAAAAAAATCTTTTCATAAGGACACACCAACACTACGGGGCAATTTGGCTGAGCAATCTTTCGATTCTAATTAGCTACACCTCACAGATCACTAGCCACACGCCCGCGCCCCCCCCAATGCGACCACCTCCCCCCCTCTTTGGTACTGACTGCTGTGATGTCATTACTCAGTTGGCTAACCCTGCCTCTGGCACCAGCTAGGTCACAGGGCCAGAATTTCATTCTTGGTTCTCACTCAGCTGGACACAAAAAAAAAAACACCGCAAACTGGGCCAGCAAGTTTGGTTGTGACACAACTGTGGAAAGAGGTGATCTGTTATTGGCAGACTGCTCTGTCAGTCTGCATGAGTCTATCCTGCTCCATACATCATTGGTGGTTCAGGTCCATCACCTCCCTGGAGCTGTGCCTCCTCCATATGACCTTCCCAGAATGGAGACACCATCTATGTCTATGAGTGTGTGTGCGTGTCTGCGTGTCCGTCTGTGCTCTGAAAAAAGAACATATCTCTATAATAAGTTTTACAGCTGGCAGGAAATTCATCTATTTTTTAAGTGTGTGTGCACACAAATGTACAGTATCTTTACTTGGGTGTACATGTTTACCTGAATGAATTTCTATATTGGTACCTGATTGTGTCTGTATATCTGTACCTGAGTGCGTCTGTATATCTGTACCTGAGTGTGTCTGTACATCTGCACCTGAGTGTGTCTGTATATCTGCACCTGAGTGTGTCTGTATATCTGCACCTGAGTGTGTCTGTATATTTGTACCTGAGTGTGGCTGTATAACCTGAGTGTGTCTGTGTGTCTGTACCTGAGTTTGTCTGTATAACATGAGTGTGTCTGTATATTTGTACCTGAGTGTGTCTGTATATCTGTACCTGAGTGTGTCTGTACATCTGTACCTGAGTGTGTCTGTATATCTGTACCTGAGTGTGTCTGTATATTTGTACCTGAGTGTGTCTGTGTGTCTGTACCTGAGTGTGCCTGCATATCTGTACCTGAGTGTGTCTGTATAACCTGAGTGTGTCTGTATATTTGTACCTGAGTGTGTCTGTATAACCTGAGTGTGTCTGTATGTTTGTACCTGAGTGTGTATGTGTGTCTGTATAACCTGAGTGTGTCTGTATATCTGTACCTGAGTGTGTCTGTATAACCTGAGTGTGTCTGTATATTTGTACCTGAGTGTGTCTGTATAACCTGAGTGTGTCTGTGTGTCTGTACCTGAGTGTGTCTGTATATCTGTACCTGAGTGTGTCTGTATATTTGTACCTGAGTGTGTCTGTGTGTCTGTACCTGAGTTTTCTATATAACATGAAGGCGTCTGTATATCTGTACCTGAGTGTGTCAGTATATCTGTACCTGAGTGTGTCTGTGTGTCTATACCTGAGTGTGTCTGTATATCTGTACCTGAGTGTGTCTGTATATCTGTACCTGAGTGTGTCTGTATAACCTGAGTGTGTCTGTATGTTTGTACCTGAGTGTGTCTGTGTGTCTGCATAACCTGAGTGTGTCTGTATATCTGTACCTGAGTGTGTCTGTATATCTGTACCTGAGTGTGTCTGTATAACATGAGTGTGTCTGTATGTTTGTACCTGAGTGTGTCTGTATGTCTATATAACCTGAGTGTGTCTGTACATCTGTACAGAGTGTCGGTACTTGCACAGTTGGCACAGAAAGGCCCTGTCAGAGTTGTGGCAGCACACAGTGGCAGCCCAGTTCTCCGAGCAGCTCAAATCTGGATGTTTTTCACTCGAGTCCAGTGCAGCCCGTGGGGGTGGAGCCACAGTGAAGGTCACCTGACAGCCCGACGTGCCGCCCCAGGACACGGTCAGAGACTGTGCTCTGCATTCCAGAACACCCCCCTTTCTTTATTTCTTTTTTTCTCTGCCTCTTTCTCTTTTCCCCATCCCTCTTTCCCGTTTTCTCAACAGCCTACCTCTCTGCCTCACCCTCTCTTTCTCTCGTGCTCTCTCTCCGTCTCTCTCACTCTCCATCTCTCTCCCTCTTGCGCTCTCTCTCTCTCACACTCCCTCTCTCATGCTCTCTCTCTCTCACCCTCTCTCTCTCTCAATTCAATTCAATTCAAGAAAGCTTTATTGGCATGAGCGTTACAACAACAT
>NC_050583.1:4617544-4620044 GCF_013368585.1 Megalops cyprinoides | reverse complement strand
TTAAGGACCTTTTCATTTGGAAAGGAACGCAATTAACTAATACAATCAATAGAAGAAGTCAAAAATAGGACATCTCATGAATGGCTAATACAAATGAGAAAGCCATCTTCACAGTAAGAAAAAAAGATTTCCAATGAGCCATTTATGTCCCTTCTAACTTTAAAGGGGGTATATTCAGTATAATTAAACTGTAGATCTTTCATTTTCACAGCCCCAAGAAAGGTGCTGATCTGTGAGGGTCTGCAGGCCAGAGCTGGACTGACAGCTGGCTTCACCAGCACACAGGGGACGGCCAACACTACCAGCCAGAGACACCTTGGTTTTCACATTTATTACCACATAGACAGCTTGGAAAAACCGGAAATGGCACAGGTTGTGTTGAAACCTAAGTCAAGACATTTTTTTACGTGGTATTTTACCAAGGGGCCGTTGAACCTTTTACCCATTATTTTACTGCAGAGCTGGAACCAGGCTGGCTCATTATACCCTTTTCCCACTGTAGAGCTGGAACCAGGCTGGCTCAATAGACCCCTTTCCTACTGTAAGGCTAAAACCAGGCTGTCTCTTTATGCTTGTGTCCCCACTGTAGAGCTGGAACTAGGCTGGCTCGTTATACCCTCTTCCACTTTGGAACTGAAACCTGGCTCACTGGACCCCTTTCCTACTGTAGAACTGGAACCAGCCTGGCTCAGTCAGTTCAGGTTATGGCTGGTTTTCCACAATCTTTTTTCTGCTGTGCTGTGTCAGCTCAGCCTGATAGCGTTACTGGCGCTGGCCTACTTACGAGCGCGCTGTGGGCAGAGTCAGCAAGCTACATAACACCACTGCTTCCATCTGCAGGGCGACTGAAAACTGGGGAGATAAACCCAAAGGAGGAGAGAAAGCAGCGCACGGCAAACAGCTGTGGAGACAGAGAGGAGAGAAAACCGCAGCGTAACACGTGCTGCAGCTGTGGCTCCGGGTATCGCAGCTGAGAAGCATTTTTTATCTGCAAGGGGTCAGCCGGTTTTGTTTCCGGCTCGAACTGGTCTGTTCACATGGCCTGTTCTGTAGATCTAGATCCAGTCTCCTTCAGAGCCTTTCCAGTCACACACAGAAGCTGCACGACACTCAGATAGTCTGACGGACGGGTGCAAGTTAACACAGAAAGATCCCAGAAACGCAAAAACAAAAATCCCACCATGGAATCCAACCACTCCTCAAAGTACTTTTGTTTCCTACAGACCATCGCAATACAGAGGGAATATATCTCACAGCAGAAAAAACCAGTACAAACATCACTCATCCTCTAAATCAAACCTAAAGCTAATTTGGGTAAAACAGTAAAACCCCACAGTGGGTAAAAAAAAAAAAAAAAAAAAAAACTCTGAACAAGGGCTACAGGAGAAACTGCATCCACCGGAGCAGTACTGTCAGACCTGGGCCCCAACACTAAGCTAACAAAGAAATAAAAAAAAATAAATAAAAATAAAGTTGCTCTTTTTGTACAAGAAAAAAGAGCTCTAATGAAACCAAACAGAGCCTTACTTAGGGGCAAACCCAACACAGAGTAAATCACAAGACAGGCAGACCTTGGGGTAAAGGTCAGCTCAACACAGGGCTTCAACTCGGCTGAAAGAGAAAGGACCGAAAGAGAAGATGCACAGTGCATTTTGTGCCATTACAGGACGATACCGATTTGGATTTGGTCCAAAATACACAAATCAATTATTGAACCAATTGCACTATGTGGCAGGGATGTATGGGGTCCATCAAAATTCTCATAAATTGCACGAACACCCAACAAATATCCTTGCAAGAAAATGCAAGCCACGCGTACAGGGCCATAATTTGACCAATCCTCGTGACAAATTTCTGTCCACAACAGAGCCATTCTGACAGGTTAGCTTGCGCCAATGTTATTATAGGGAAGCCTTTACTTCAAGAGATTATAAAAGTGTCTTTAAAGGTAGCTGGGGTTGGACCTCCTTCCTCTAACCCCCGAATTAAACCTGCAGGACACCACCATTTCAGAGTCAAAAGAGTCCTAACAGAGGGAGAAAAAAGTACATTACTGTCAGGGAAACGCAAACAAGATGGCATCCAGTCTGGACCCAAAAAGGAGGCAGACTGGAGGACTGAGCTGAGCTCACACAGCTGCACTTTCTCAGCCTTTTTTGTAAGATTAAAAAGAAAAAAAAAACAAGAAACTTTCTCGCTTGTTTTCCCAACCATGCCTTAAGTCAAAAAAAAAAAAAAAAGAAAGAAAAAAAAAGAATATTTTTCCCCGTAGGGGAGACAAGCTGTACACCAGTGGAGGCTCACAAGTTTGAAACAGGGGAGGCAGAAAACACATCTGATAGTGCTAATGGTCTTGAACCCATTTTTGATCCCTTTGCTTGACTGACCAGTTTGCTTGCTGAAATAAGAACGTACCATTAGCAGTTTACAGGCACATTTTTAGCTACGGCTAACTCAGCGTTGTCTCTGAGGCTGTGCACCTTGGACAGCCAAATTCATG
>NC_050583.1:4592544-4612544 GCF_013368585.1 Megalops cyprinoides | reverse complement strand
TGTCGCGCAGCAGGGTCTACCGTTGAGTGGCTCAGCACAAACCGAGGAGCCCGTCTCACAATTAATCCCTTCTATCGGCTTCTCATTCATCTCAGAAGCCTGCAGCTAAACAACCTCTCTTTCTAGCTGCAAAAACAAAGACAGACAGTCACAACCATGACAGCTGAAATGAAAGAGGACACAAACGGAAAACCGGAAGACCCCCCCCCACCCCCCAAACGCGGAACACCGCAGGGGCTGGGACAATGGCTAGGCCCCTCGGAGGCCCGAGCGTGGGGTTCAAAACCTGGCTGGGACACCACGGTCAAACCCCGGGACGTGATTGGTCGAAGCAGGCCACCTGACCTAAAGCTCAAATTTTTTCTGAAGGAAAAAGAGTGGCTGGATGCTGAGCTTTCAGCGTGTTTTTCTTTTCCATTTTTCCGAGAGCTGCATAAAGTCTAATGGCTCTCTCGTGAGTCCTGTCTTTATCGAGGTCCGTCCCGTGTCCCGCGTCCCTGAGTCTGCGAACCCGGGTACGAGCCCGGCTGCGTCTGAAGCAGATAATGCTTGCGTTGCCATAGAGACCGCAAGTCACAATCGACATTTTCATGAAAGCTGTCGTGCACTTAAGTCCCAAAAATGAATGCTGGCTCTGCACATACTGAAAACACCATCCATTCCATTCATTCAGTTTAAAAACAACATTATGACTTCATCAAAAAAAAACCCTCACCTATCTGCAAAGAATGTTTTTCCACTGCATAGCATTGTCCTCATCTGATGGGAATTACAATTAGCTACATAATTATTAATACATAGTCCTCCATACGATTAAATACAGACAGAGTCAGATCTATTTAATGAAAATAAAAGAGAATTCTGGAGTGTTTTATAGCTAGCTTAGAATATGGCGGCAGTGTGGCATAGTGGTGAGGAGCAGGGTTCCAAAAGGCTGCTGGTTCGATTCCCTGCTGGGGCACTGCCGTTGTAACCCTTGGGCAAGGTACTTAACCCAAAAAACTGCCTCAATACCCAGTTGTATAAATAGATCATAGGGAAAAAAAAAACTGTAATACATACAATTACATTTACATTTATTCTTTTGGCAGATGCTTTTATCCAAAGCGACTTACAAGTAAGGCAGAGTACAACACAAGCAAAAGCCATACTCAGTGTCACAATATTAGAAGTGCTGCATGACCAAGTTTCAATAGTTGGCCAGACAAGGTACAGGCCACCTGATAGAGACACAAGTGCCTTAAACCATTAATTTCTTAAAGGAACACAGAGTTTTGGACATAAGAAAGTGCTCTAGTGGGAGTGATTCAGGTGATCAGGTGAGTGTGGAAGAGCTGTGTTTACATACGTTTCTTACATTGAGGGATTCGGTTGAACAGGTGAAGTGTGGAAGGTCGTTCCACCATTTTGGGACAACGGAGAGAAAGTTCTGGATAGTGATTTTGTGCCGCGATGCGACAGGACCACCAAGCACCATGTGGTAGCAGAGCGTAGCAGTCAGGAGGGAACATACAGTTGTAGCAGAGCGTTCAGGTAGGTAGGTGCAGCTTTGTTGGCTGCTCTGAACGCAAGCAACAAGGCCTTGTACCTGATGCGGGCAGCTACAGGGAGCCAGTGGAGTTCACTGCAGCCCATACATATATGTATGTGCCTGTTTATGTGTCAGTGTATGTACACAAACAGAGGTGCTGGATCTGGGTGTGATAATCCGCCCTGCTGCTCAATGACAGCCGGGGAACACTCACAAGAGCCTGCAATCCCATCAGAACCCTCTGACCTCTGACAAAATGTCACTCGGAAGGGTCGAGATCCCAGCTGCCCCGAGGTTGACCAATGCCAGAATGAGATAGGCTCTCGCCCCACAGGCCCACCTCTGAGCCTGTTACAAAGCTGGAAGCATAGTGTGCTTGGAGGGAGGAGGAGTAACCAGCTAGAAAAAAAAAATTACATCATGCTCCAGTCGCATGCCTGATTTCTGATGGAAAAAGTGGGAGCTTTTATTTATTGACTTAGGTTTCATTTCTCAAATTTAGAGAAATATTTGTTGTGCTGTTTAAAGATATTTTTAGGCAGGATAACAAGACTTGTTTCTTGGAGCCTGCAGTAACAGCTTCATAGTATTCGTTCAATAGTTATCGCAAGACTGCAATTTCGTAACATCTCTTCCTTTCCAGTTTTTTGTCATTGATGGTTATTTGGCAATTTTAGATTCTTCTTCCAATTTTCATTGTCTTTTTTTAAAATCAATGTTAACTGTTTCGTTGTGGTTTTAGGGACTCATTCCCCTTCTCTCTCTTTACTCTCTGCTCCCGCCCTCACCTCCTCCTCAGGGTTCAAGCCTCAGGTTCAGAGCCATTACAGCGGCTGACACGCCCAGTCTGACATCACGTCCTTCTGGGACAGCGTGATGTCACCCCCCCCCCCCCCCCCCAGCTGCCACCAGTGGTCTGTCTGTCTGTCTATTGACCTGAAACAACAGCAGTACTGTGACATCACAGTGGGATCGGCTCTTCAGAGGTGTTATATGGTGATGAGTCATCCCTTCCCTCCCACTCTTCATCTCTCTCTGTCTCTCTCTTTCTCTCCCTTTCTCTCCCTCTCTCTCTCCCCCTCCCTCCCCCCCCCCTCTCTCTCTCTATATATATATGTTTCCCTCCCCCCCTCCCTCTTTCTAGCCCTGTCGATTGACTTTAGAGCCTCTTTAATGTTGATTATGGCCCTTTTAAATCTAAGTGCCCTTGTTAATTTGGTCGTAACGACTCTCCCTCTCTCTCTGCAGAGGGTCAGGACCTCTGTCTAAGCAGACAGAATATAAAGTCGAAGAAACTGAGAGAACAGGTCAATCTTTCATTTTTAATTTTTTTTTTTTTAATCAGCAGCCATTCCATTCTGTGTGGCGCCAAACAGATGCCTACACTCACCAATGTGCACAAAGTCTGTCTGTCTGTCTGTGCGTGTCTTTCTATGCCAGGGAGTGTGTGTCTGTGTGTTTAAACTTTTATATTATTGTCCCACGTGCAATAAAGTGATATTACTGCTTCCAGAAATATCGACCTTGAAAACGTGTCCTCCAGCAGTGTCACTCTCCTGAGAGCTGTGTACGTCTCAAAATGCCTTCCCCCCCCAACCCAGTTCCGCTGTGTGTCAGTTCCTCCTGTCTGCAGGGTCCAGGGAGCAGCCTAAGGGCAAGGTGTGTGTGTGTGTGTGTGTGTGTGTGTGTTTAAGGAGCAGGGTTGGAAAAAAGGAGCAGCAATGGGGGGGAAGTAGGGAATGATGGAAAATAAGAAAGGAATCATGCCACAGGTGTTCTCTCTCTCTCTCTCTTTCATTCTATCCCTCTCCCTCTCTATCTGCCTCACCATTTGTCAATTCAGTTTCAATTCAATGGTGCTTTTTCGCTGCTGTGTTTCCAAGGCAATAATATGAACAATAAAAAATGTCAAAAACAACTATACAACGTCAAAAAAGCACAAACACACACACACACACACACTCATTTGTGTACGCACACACAAAGTGTACACACACTGTTTGCTCAGACAATTGACAATAGTGTGTGTGTGTAATTGATTAGCATGTGTCAGATGGCAAACAGGACACCTTTGTTAAAAGAACAGATGTAAATATTTCCGACCACATCAGTAAACACATGATCCCTAAATTCAAATGCCCAACAGCCCAGAACTCAACCACTGGCTCTAAAACTACAGGTGACACACCAGGATCCCAGTGTCTCTCTCTGTATGTAGATATAATGAATATAGATATTAGTGTTTGGAGACAGTGGTGTATAGAGGTGTACAGATATTAGTGTATAGAGACGGGAGTATATAGATATTAGTGTATAGAGACAGTGGTGTATAGATATTAGTGTAGAGAGACAGGAGTATATAGATATTAGTGTATACAGACAGTGGTGTATATAAATATTAGTGTATAGAGACAGGAGTATATAGATATTAGTGTTTGGAGACAGTGGTGTACATAAATATTAGTGTATAGAGATGGGAGTACATAGATATTAGTGTTTGGAGACAGTGGCGTATAGAGGTGTACAGATATTAGTGTATAGAGACGGGAGTATATAGATATTAGTGTATAGAGACAGTGGTGTATAGATATTAGTGTACAGAGACAGGAGTATATAGATATTAGTGTATACAGACAGTGGTGTATATAAATATTAGTGTATAGAGACAGGAGTATATAGATATTAGTGTTTGGAGACAGTGGTGTACATAAATATTAGTGTATAGAGACGGGAGTACATAGATATTAGTGTTTGGAGACAGTGGTGTATAGAGGTGTACAGATATTCATGTATAGAGACGGGAGTATATAGATATTAGTGTTTGGAGACAGTGGTGTATAGATATTAGTGTATAGAGACGGGAGTACATAGATATTAGTGTTTGGAGACAGTGGTGTATATAAATATTAGTGTATAGAGACGGGAGTATATAGATATTAGTGTATAGAGGCAGTGGTGTATAGAGGTGTACAGATATTAGTGTATAGAGACAGTGGTGTATAGATATTAGTGTATAGAGACGGGAGTATATAGATATTAGTGTTTGGAGACAGTGGTGTATATAAATATTAGTGTATGGAGACATCAGTGTATACAGATATAGTGTATAGAGGCAGTGGTGTATATAAATATTAGTGTATGGAGACATCAGTGTATACAGATATAGTGTATAGAGGCAGGAGTGTATAGAGGCGTACAGATATTAGTGTATAGAGACAGTGGTGTATATAAATATTAGTGTATGGAGACATTAGTGCATACAGATATTAGTGTATAGAGACAGTGGTGTATATAAATATTAGTGTATGGAGACATTAGTGCATACAGATATTAGTGTATAGAGGCAGGAGTGTACACACACTGTTCAGTGACACTGGAGCATAAAGACAGTGGCGTGTAAAGGAATCTTCTGACATCCTTCTTCCCTGACAAGTTCCCTGCATTCTTCTCATCCTGTGTTCAGCTCCCCGTCTGTCTCTGTGTTCAGCTCTCTGTCTCTCTGTGTTCAGCTCTCAGTCTCTCTGTGTTCAGCTCTCTGTCTCTCTGTGTTCAGCTCTCAGTCTCTCTCTGTGTTCAGCTCTCAGTCTCTCTCTGTGTTCAGCTCTCAGCCTCTCTGTGTTCAGCTCTCCGTCTCTCTGTGTTCAGCTCTCAGTCTCTCTGTGTTCAGCTCTCAGTCTCTCTCTGTGTTCAGCTCTCTGTCTCTCTGTGTTCAGCTCTCAGTCTCTCTCTGTGTTCAGCTCTCAGTCTGTCTCTGTGTTCAGCTCTCAGTCTCTCTCTGTGTTCAGCTCCCAGTCTGTCTCTGTGTTCAGCTCTCAGTCTCTCTCTGTGTTCAGCTCTCAGCCTCTCTGTGTTCAGCTCTCTGTCTCTCTGTGTTCAGCTCTCAGTCTCTCTCTGTGTTCAGCTCTCAGTCTGTCTCTGTGTTCAGCTCTCAGTCTCTCTCTGTGTTCAGCTCCCAGTCTGTCTCTGTGTTCAGCTCTCAGTCTCTCTCTGTGTTCAGCTCTCAGCCTCTCTGTGTTCAGCTCTCTGTCTCTCTGTGTTCAGCTCTCTGTCTCTCTGTGTTCAGCTCTCAGCCTCTCTGTGTTCAGCTCTCTGTCTCTCTGTGTTCAGCGCTCTGGACATTTTCAGTTACACTGCCAGCTGAGTGGAGGAAACGGTATGGTAACGGTACGGTGCTTATCATGTATGCTTATTGGCATAATGGCCATCTTACCGATAAAAGACGTTATCGATAACTGATAAAAGCATCGCCAGTGTATGAGCCCAGCCTTGGTTTCTGTTCCACAGCCTCTGTCTCTCTCTCTCTCTCTCTTCTCTCTCCCTTTCTCTCTCTCTCTCTCTCTCTCTCTGTAACATACGCGCGCGCACACACACACACACACACACACACACACACACACACAGTCTCAGTGGTGATGCGTGGATGTTTCAGCAATGGGGGGGGGCATGAGTGGGTGAGCTGAAAGCAGACTCCCCACTGGGTCTGTGTGTAAATGATAAACTGGTCCTTTCTTCACTCTGAGATACAGAGAGAGGGAGAGAAAGAGGGAGAGAGAGAGAGAGAGAGAGAGACAGGGAGGGAGAGAGAGAGAGAGAGAGAGAGAAAGAGAGAGAGAGAGAGAGGGAGGGAGAGAGAGAGAGAGAGAGAGGAGGCCAGCAGAGATCATCTCTCCATCTCTCACTCATTCTCTGTCTCCATCACTGTCTACCCATCCCTCAGGCACCTCACCACTGTGAGCGAGAGAGAGAAAACCGAGACAGAGAGAGAGACAAGAGAGATGTGTGTGTGTGTGTGCGTGTGTGTGTGTGCGTGCGTGTGTGTGTGTTTGTGGGGGGTTCTGTCTGCGAAATGGTGGTTTTGCAAAGTGAGGATACAAGACACATGGGGGGACAGGGGGTGGTGTGTGTGTGTGTGTGTGTGTGCTTTGGGGGGGGGGAGGGGGGTGTCTAAAAAGTCAAGACCCTGGAGTGTTGCTGGAAGGAGGCCAGCCCTCCACAGACAGCGAGAGGGAGAGAGGGAAGAGAGGAGGGGGCAGAGATGGGGGAGAATGAACAGAGTAGAGAGAGGGAAGACTGGAGAGACAGAGAGAGGACAGGAGAGAGGGAGGGAGGGAGAGGAAGCCAGAGAGCAAAGAGAGAGATGCAAAATGAGAAGCAGAAGAGAGGGCAGACAGCCAGGGCAGGGACGTCAGAGATGGGGAGACACAGAGAGGAGGAAAGGAAAGAAAGAGGGGGAAAGAAGCAGGTGGAACAGATAGTAAGGGCAGGAGGTTAGCCAGGGTATCACACCGGGGTCAGAGCATTAGACCTTTTACTCTGCGCTGCTCTCCCAAAGTCGGGATACTGCGACTGGGACAGGCACAGTGAGGATGTCTGGAGAGAGATCCCCCCCCACCCCTCACACCCCCAGCCCCCCACCACTGGGTCAGTCATGTCACCGCTTAAGCAATGCGAGCAAAACGAAGCAACGAATCTCGGTCATGCTGCGAGCACGTAAATCTCTCAAACAATCTTATTAATGAGCCCAGCTTTAAGCTGTGGATCCCAACCCCTGACTTCTGTTGCTTCTGTTCGTTTTTAACCCAGTGAAAACGCACTACATCCATAACCCACAGGATTACCATTCATCAAAAGCACATTCTGAAAACTGTTTGGAAATTCAATACTTTGCTATATGTCAGGACAACAAACTCTTTCAGAATTAGTCACTTAGGTTGAGCACTGCATTGCTTCAACACCCCACCCCTCAATCCATTACTGAGGTATATTAAGCAGTTAAAATATATGATTATACTTTTTCAGAAAACAGGACAATGCATCCGCATTTAGGAGTCAGACCAGTTATTTATTGATCTGACAGCCACAATCAGGGCCAGTTTTTTAGTGGATTGGGCATCACGTTTTAGACCAGCTGTTTCTTCATTGAGAGGACTTGTGCCGGAGCATTTGGTTATTGGTATGGCGGCTGCGTGCAGGACCAGTTATCCGATAGTCTGGAGGAACAGAAAAGAGGACCAGAGAAACCGCGCATTACCCTTCTGCTGAGCTAAGCTGCTGTCCCACCTCAGTATGCTCACACACCCATCACCCCTAACTGGTCACATGACCTGGGTGAGATCATGTGACGCGGTATGTTTCCCCTGGGTGATGGGGTCAAGGGGGAGATGTATAGCAGGAGGTAATCTGTCCTCTGGTCTGGAGGGGGGCCTGGGGTCTCATCCAGTGTTTCATTACTGGTGACAGATCCACACTGATACACCTCCCTAAGACACACACACACACACACACGCACACTCACACCCTGACACACACTCACACACATCCCCCACCCTCTCTCTCCCTGTGCAATCGATCCACTGATGCCCAGACTCCGCAATGCACTGTCGTCATGGCAACTTCACGAAGGAAGGCCAGTCTGCCTGCAGCAACAATGAATTCAGATTTTACACTCTCTCTCTGTCCCTCTTTCTCTCCGTCTCTCTCCCTGTGTCTGCCCACCCCGCTTGCGCTCTCTCTCTCTCTCTCTCTCTCTCTCTCTCTCTCTTTGTCCTTTTCTCTCTTGCTCTTTCTCTTTCTTTGTCTCCCACCCCGTCTTACGAAGAAACCACACACGTATCCATTGTTGTCCATCGCTACCACCCCAGTAGAGTTAAATGCTCCATCGGCCACCGTGCAACAGATGCTGCTGGCACTGTGCTATGCCAGCACAGACCTTTCCGTCAGATAGCGACGAGCAAGCCCACAGATCCAAGCGTCTGCTTCACCAGCCTCTCGCGTGCAAGGAAACTCGAGGAATCTTCAACGGAGCAACCCGAATAAAACGCCTAACACCGAGCACCTCACGTTCACACCTGAAGACGACAACTGCAGCATGGTCGCAAATACAATGGCGGCCCCAGCCTTCTCAGAAATCAGATCACCACAAACCCAGGGTAGGCAAGGAAAGCCGAGAAACAGACACAGGAGTTAACTGCATGGGATGGGGTTTTTTTTCCCCCACTCCGCCATTTTCCATTGTAGATAATTTGTTTTTTTCGCTGCCTTATCTAACACACCAAACCCAGCCGCACATTACAGCAGGCAGTGTCTCCCATGCTGCGAGTTCCGGAAACATCTGAAAAAAGAGACATTTTCAGCCCCTGCGTCCACGATAAATTGGACAGCACAGGGGAACAGATGCAGATTTCGAATTGCAGAGGACAGTTTAACACGCCCAGGAGTTTAGCAAAGGGCCATGGCTGAAAAGCCACGAATCAGCTTAACAACCGTGAGCTTGTTTACACACAGGTGCATCCACATGCTAAAGTGCTAACAGCACTAACATTGAATTAATGAGATTCTAAGACATGGATCGTCTAAGCAAAATCTGTTCATGCGACCAGCTTTATTCTTTTATGTCATATTGAACCGGTGTAATTTTGCTTGTGTTTGATACCTACTGTCCAAACCGGTTATGAAATAATGCAAGAGTATGCAACCGCTTTCATTTGAAGGTTAAATAAGATTATACACCTATTAATATCTTTCTTTCACTGGCTCCGTTTACTGCCTTCACTTTGACGACTGTGTTGTGAGGAATGATGCGAGGTACAGCTATCCGGAAGGGTAAACTTTCACTGTGCTTGGAAAAGAAATAAACATCCTGAAATATTGATATCAAGCAGCAGAATTGGCAGATATGGCCCAGCAAACGCGGGAATTTGGTATTGGCCCAGAGAATCTATATCAGCGGACCCTTTTAGCGCTGAGAGAGTTATTAATGCATGGAATATCTTCCCAGGATTCGCAGTGGAAGCACAGAGCCTGAGGTTGTTGGGACTGGGAGGCAGGCCTGACACAGCGGTAGATGCACTCTACACTGCAGGCAAAATGACAAGCCTAGCTGGCCTGCTCTTCTCATTAAGATTTCTTATTTTCTTACTCCTCACACAAACACACACACACCCCAGATTCCTCACACACACACACACACACGCACACACACACACACACACACACGCACACACACACACACACACCTCAGATTCCTCACACACATACACACACGCACACATCCCAGATTCCTCACACACACGCACACACCCCAGATTCCTCACACACATACACACACGCAGACACACACACACGCACACACACCCCAGATTCCTCACACACATACACACACGCAGACACACACGCACACACACACACACACACACACACACACCCCAGATTCCTCACACACATACACACACGCACACACACACACACACACCTCAGATTCTCCTCACACACACCCGTAGATTCTCCTCACATACACCCCCAGATTCTGTCTGCCAGAATCTTCTTTCCTTCCCTGCATGCATTGCATGCTTTAAAATGTACCTTGGTACTGTTTCCAAACAAATTAACACCATCTCCATACAAGTCACATCTTTCTGCCAAAAGAAGAGAGGGTCCGTTCACCTTCATTTTTTTCTGCACAGCTTAATCTGAAATCTCGCTTAAGACTCGGATGCATCTCGGACATGTCTTACTTTTCTCATCTAAAACAGCTACTGACATATGAGAAATATTATTGGTACTCCATCAATGAGAATGCAGTGTGTGTGTGTGTGTGTGTGTGTGTGTGTGTGTGTGTGTGTGTATACATGGCTCGACTTTACTTCAAATTACTGTGAATTTCCCCTTGAATGCCCCTACTCCCCCACTATACATTACATCCTCCAGACCCCCCTCAACCCCCCTTAACCCTAACCCCCCCAAACTTTGGGGATTCACACTGATATGACCTGACAGGCCAATGTAATCATCGTCCTCCCCAGGAACACTGACACCGTGAGGGCGGGGGGGGGGGGACTCGGGCACGGGCCCAGGGCGAAGTGCGGCCTACTTGGGGAAAGAAAGAAAGGAGCCAGGAAATGATAGAAGAAAAGATGTGCGTGTGGATGTTTGTGTGTCCGTGTGTGTGTGCGTGTCACTGGAAAGCCTCTTTCACCCTGACATTTCTATGTCCATTTTCCCTCCGAGGCCTTGTTTGCTTTGTGAAGAACTGACACGGGGGGGGGGGGGGGGGGGGGGTGAGAGGGAGAGACATACAGTGATGCACTGGAAGTGAAGGCATACAAAATAGGTTTACTTTCTTTAAGAAAGTTGGCACATCTTGCCATAAAGAGAGAGAGGAAGAGATAGAGAGAGACAGAGAGAGATAGAGAAAGAGATTAGCAGAGGGAGGGAGGGAGATAGAGGGATGGAGAAAGAAAAAGGAGTGTGTGTGTGTGTGTGTGTATGTTCATGGATGTTTGTTAATGCCATAATGCCACAGTTGTTTTTTTTCTTTTTTAGTTCTTTAAATTTACATTTTTTCACAACAATGAAAATGAACACTTACTGTTCTTATGTTCATTTCAATCTAAGGTATAGACTGATTTTACCTACACACTGCTTTTATCTGTACATGTCAGTTATTCCCATACTGCTTTTCTGTACTGTTTTTATATTGGCACAGTACTCCTGCTCTAAGCATAGTACTGCCTACTCCTTCAGGGAAGGTAACATCAGGATTTTAAATATGCCCACATGAACTACGCTTATTTATGTTGGTGTTAGCTAAGACTACTGAATTTTACCTTTTTATAATGACATCTTTCCATCTTCTTGTCTTAAACACGTCTAATCAAGCACTCTCTTACAACAACAACAGTCAATGGCATCATAACATGTATTTACTCCCCTCCATGCTAATACCAGCCCAAACCCAGCCCCCCTGACCTTAAATGTAACCTCAAATCAACCCGAACCCTTTATGTAGCTACTGAGTCTATACAACAAGGGCTCATTTCACTATCACTGCCATGCAATAACATAGTATTTACATATATAATATAACCACACCATTTTAACAAGACTACATCACAAATTCTGGTAGACTATTTAATTTAAGTCACCAAATTACATTTTTAGAGAGACTCAAAATAAATCAGTTATCCAAAATAGGATCTTTTTGTAAATTGTATATTTCATGCACTTAAACTATTTTGTCAGATAGCAATGTACCAAAGGGTTTTTTTTAAAACTTTACTTGGTACGTAACTTGTTTGAAACAGATTAATTAACTGGTGGCTCAGTGGACATATTAAAAAAAAAGTTTCATTTTAATCAGACAGGCTACTTACAAAGGGACTCAAATGGACCTTAAAAGGACTGGAAGAGGCCCAGTGAATAGGTATGCTAGCTCTAGCAGGAAAACAAGAGCTCCAGCCTTACCAGTGACCTTATATCAGCTATTTATAAAAGCACTGCTCATCCATACAGCAGCGTGACTTATTCCAATGGAAAAAAAAAAATAATTAGAATTGGACGTAACTGAATTGAATTGGATAGAGCTGAATTGCATTGAGCTGAACTGAACTGAAATTAATTGAACTGAGCCGAATTGAATTGAGTTGAGTATTTTAGGTCGGTGTAAGGAGTCGGTGCGAGGAGGTGTTAGTTTGGAATTGGGGGGGTGGGGGTGGGGGGGGGGACATGATGCTGAATAGGGGGAGTACAATATTGATTTGGTTGTGGGGAGGTGGGGAGGAGGTGCTGGATTGGGAGAGCATTTTTGTTAAACCTCAGATAAATGTTAAGAGATGAAAAATGCATAGGAGAAGCACATGGGAGTGGGAATCTCGCAATGACAGCCGCCATTGGCAGCGCTATCAGAGCTAGGATCATACAGCAGCTCCAAGCTGTAGAGCTGCGGCCGCCCGCGCGCTGCACACCGGGAGACCGCAGAGCTTTCAGACCGAGACGCATCCGACGGAACAGGTGACATTTGAGCACAATGACCACATGAAGCCCTGGGGCTTGCTGTCTGCGGAGGACCGCTCTGAACACAACCATCTGTGTTATTCATCACCTCGTATCTCTGTACAGAACAGAGCCTTGTATCGCCCCATCCAGCTCCATTGTGTGTGTGTGTGTGCCTGTGCGAGTGTGTCAGTAGCTGCACAGTCTGTATGTGTGTGGGTGACAGCAGTCACACCATATGTGTGTGGGCGTTAGTAATTACAGTCTAAATGTGTGTGGATGTCAGTGGTTACAGTCTGTCAGTGGTTACAGTCTGTGTGTGGGTGTCAGTAGTTACAGTCTGTGTTTGTGTGGGTGGGTGTCAGTGGTTACAGTCTGTGTGTGGGTGGGTGTCAGTGGTTACAGTCTGTGTGTATATGGGTGTAAGTGGTTACAGTCTGTGTGTGGGTGTCAGTGGTTACAGTCTGTGTGTGTGTGGGTGTCAGTGCTTACAGTCTTCTGTGTGTGTGTGGGTGTCAGTGGTTACAGTCTGTGTGTGTGTGGGTGTCAGTGGTTACAGTCTGTATGTGTGTGTCAGTGGTTACAGTCTGTGTGTGTGTGTGTGGGTGTCAGCGGTTACAGTCTGTGTGTGTGTGGGTGTCAGTGGTTACAGTCTGTGTGTGGGTGTCAGTAATTACAGTCTGTGTGTGTGTGGGTGTCAGTGGTTACAGTCTGTGTTTGTGTGGGTGGGTGTCAGTGGTTACAGTCCGTGTGTGTGTGGGTGTCAGCGGTTACAGTCTGTATGTGTGTGGGTGTCAGTGGTTACAGTCTGTATGTGTGTGTCAGTGGTTACAGTCTGTGTGTGTGTGGGTGTCAGCGGTTACAGTCTGTGTGTGTGTGGGTGTCAGTGGTTACAGTCTGTGTGTGTGTGGGTGTCAGTGCTTACAGTCTGTGTGTGGGTGTCAGTGGTTACAATCTATGCAGGTGTCAATAGTTACACAATGAAAGTGTGTCAGGCTCTCCTATGAGCACTTCTGGCTCTCACAGATGCTTAAACCCACACAGAGCTGTCAGCAGCACCATGTCGCCGTCCTTCTCTCCCTCCGTCCGTTTCATCTCCCCCCCTCCTTCTCTCTGCACCGGCTGCCTCGCGCCGGGCAGCCGGCTGACAGCCGCGGTGCACAGACAGGGGAAGAGGCTGCTTCTGTGCTGCTGCAGTATTTCACAAGATTAAAGAAACGGGCTCTGATTCACGGTGGCCTCACCATCCTGGCAGTGCTCACCCACACACACACGCACGCACGCACGCGCACACACATACACACACACACACGCACGAGCACACACACACGCATACACATACACACACACACACACACACACACACACGCACACACACACACACACGCATACACATACACACACACACGCACGCACACACGCATACACATACACACACACATGCACACACACACACACAGACACACCCACACATACACACACACACGCACACACACACACACACACAGACACACACACACACGCATACACATACACACACACACGCACACACACACACACACACACACACACACACACACGCACACACGCATACACATACACACACACATGCATACACACACACACACACACACGCACGCACGCACGCACACACACACGCATACACATACACACACACACACGCACACACACACACACACACGAATGAGCTGCATATAGGCACCTTTCACCCTTCATTTCCTCCTCATCCTGTACACCCTTACTCTCCCCCTCCCTCTCTCTCCCCTTCCCTCCCTCTCCTCCTCCCTCCCTCCCTCTCTCTCCCCCTCCCTCTTTCTCCCCCCCTCCCTCTCCTCTTCCTCTGAGGCAGAGCACTGCTTGTAGCCAGCTCTGTTTGTACAGTCCTGCTTCCTGCAGTAACCGTGAGTGGAGTGCAGACGCTCACAATGCAAATGTGTGGCACAGGACAAAGCAGTCAGAGGCATTGGGAGACCAGAGGCAAAACAGAGAGACAGAAAAAATGCACTTTTAATTTGAATTACTTTCTCACTCACACAGGCAAGCATACACACACAAGAACTATTTTGCATGCAATTTTAGCTGCTGGCTGAATAAAAAATCCATGAAATGCAAATGTACTCACTCGTACATTTCAGGTACACGCTATACTCTCTCCCTCAGCTCTGCTTTATAATCTCCACTATCCCCAACCTTTACCCCAAACAACCCCCCAAATAACACCCCCTCACCCCCCTTACACACACGCACACACACACAAGCAGTCACACTCTCTCTCTCTCTCTCTCACACACACACACACACACACACACACACACACACACACACACACACACACATATACACACATTCCCTGACAGTTGCCAGCTCCCATCTTGATGCATTAATTAATAACAACAATAATTAATAGGGCTGCAAATGCTAATGCTTAAAAAAAAGGTCTTTTTTCGAGGTGAAAAAATTGAACACGGTCCAATCGGGCACTTTTACTTACTTTCATATTTATTTATTTATGAGTGCTTTTAATTCCCCACTCAATGGAGAGATTTATCTGCCACAGCTGGTCATGGGATCACAGCCCGCCGGGCCCTTTACACCCGGTCCAGTGCCCAGCTCCCCATTTCTCCATTTATACACTCAAACAGGTATTGATTCAGTGTATGTGCGCGCGCGTGCATGTGCGTGTGTGTGTGTGTGTGTGTGTGTGTGCGCGGACGCGCGTGCATGTGTGTGTGTGTGCGTGCGTGCATGTGTGTGTGTGTATGTGTGTGTGTGCATTTGCCTGCCTGTGAGAGAGAGCAAGACAGAGGGGGTGGAGAGAGAGGAAGAGAGCAAGTGAGAAGAAAGGTTGAGCGAGAGAATGAGAGAGAGAGAGAGAGATGGAGAGAGAAAGAGAGTGAGAGAAGGAGGGAGAGAGAGAGAGGGAGAGAGAGAGAAGGAGGGAGAGAGGGAGAGAGATGGAGAGAGAGAGAGAGAGAGAGAAGGAGAGAGAGAGAGAGGGAGAGAGAGGGAGGGAGAGAGAGAAAGAGAGAAATGAAGAGGGACAGAGAGGGAGGAGAAAAAGACAAAAAAGAATGCATAAGGAGCAGTGTGCGGGAGAGGTGGCGGCTGTGATCACCGCGGCGGCTGACACAGCACACTCCAGAGCCAAATCCATAAACATCGATCCGCACGCCTCCCTCACACTCTCTCAGCACCATGCCAATAAACACAGCACTTCTTCATCTGTTTATTTATTCCACACCCAAACCTCTCCAGCACGCTCCAACTTCCAAACCCCATTCCAAGCGCGCTGCGGGGTTTGGCTTCGGGTGCGAGTGTGTGTGCGTGCGTGCATGTGTGCGCGTGCGGGCGTGTGCGAGTGTGTGTGCGTGCGTGCATGTGTGCGCGTGCGGGCGTGTGCGAGTGTGTGTGCGCGTGCGGGCGTGTGTGAGTGTGTGTGTGTGCGCGTGCGGGCGTGTGTGTGTGTGTGTGCGTGTGTGTGTGTGCGGGTGGGTGAGGGGTTGCTTAAATTCTTTGATTCTTATTTGAAGCACACTGTTTTCAAGGGAGAAAAGGATTTTAAATAATTTCCTTTGCATATAAGATTTAAACCCCAAATGGCAGTCATCTGAGGGAACAGATTCTTCAACAGAGAACAGCCGTCACAAACAAGATGAACACACAAATGTACACACTCACACACACGTGTACTCATACAGACTCACAGACACAAAGACATGCACCTCACACAGAAACAAACATACACACATGCATGCACGCACACAACACACACACGCACACACACTCACACACGCACACACACTCACACATGCACACAACACATACACACACGCACGCACACACACACACACACACACGCACACACACACACACAACTCCTAGAGATATGTAAACATGCTGATTCAGGCACGCAAAATGTGACACACATATAGTCACACACAAGTAAAATCACATAAACACACAGGCCCATCCATCCCTCCATTCTCTCTCTCCTTCACTCTCTCTTCTTCACTTTCTCCCTCTCCTTTCCTGTGTCACTTTCCGCTAACCAAAAGCACAGGTGACAGGAAGGAGGAGCACACACTTTCTCTCTTTCCCTGGAGTGCATCCTCCTCTCTGTGCGGAAATAAGTTTTCCCTCTCTCTCTCCTCTCCCTCTCTCTCTGGGCACACTCCCACTCCCTCGCCCGCCGTCAGAGAGTCTGGTAGCCAGACAGACGCTGGAGACAGAGATGGTGAAAATTAAATTCCATTTAAGGCTAATCCCATTTTAAAACTCTGCGGGCTCCCATTAGTTCTGTGACAGGCAGAGAGATACATCTCAATCGCTACTTTGTGGGAATCAATGATGAAGCATGATGCAATGTAAATATGGACCTTCACCGGAGTGGGAGAGGCTGGACTGGGGGTGGAGTGTGTGCGTGTGTGTGTGTGTGTGTGCGTGTGTGTGTGTGTGTGTGTGCGTGTGTGTGTGTGTGTGTGTGTTTGTGCGTGTGTGTGTGCATGTGTGTATGTACGTGTACAGTGTGTGCATGTTTGGGTGTATGTGCGTGTGTGTGTGCCCGCGTGTGTGTGAGTGTGTGTGAGCCTTTAGGTTGATTCAAACATTTGTACCTCCGTTCCTAGTCTCAGTGCACACTCTCCACACTAACCCTGCGACATTTTATCGTTTTACACTCAGGTGCTTGGACTTGCAGCTTTTCACGCATAACCGTTTCACACTGCAGAGCCTCACGCTTTAGCAAACCGCCCTACAGCCACCCCGCCCTACAGCACTGTGACCAATGGCATTCCACCGTACAGGCATCTCCCCACCCCCCGCAGACCTTAAACCAATGGCGTTCCACCTTACAGCCACCCCGCCCTACAGCACTGTGACCAATGGCGTTCCATGCTTTAGCATTTCACGTTAGCATTTCAGATGGTGGCGTCTGGCCTTTCAGAGCTCCACCCTTCAGCGTGTCCCCAACTCCCCCCCCCCAACCCGCGGCTGAGGGGCTGAGACTGTTGGGGCCGAGCCTACGTTATTCATCCCGTTTATATAAACACACTAATTGATCAAATGAGACAAAATGCTTTCCTTTTCGGAGGCACTTAACGAATCGAAGAAACTGCAGGCCGTTTGTCTGTGGACTCGGAGAGCGAGCTGGTGATTGGCGGGTGGTGCCCCGCCCCCCCCCGGCGGGACTGGAACAGCAGCGCGTTATGCCTCAGAATGAGAATACGCACACCAGCGCAGCTCTTCACTCTTCCCCCCCGAAGAGCCGCTCCGCCCCCTCATCCGAACACACATCCAAACGAAGGGACCACGGGCTGGCGGCAGCTGAAATTTGTGCTGCCGGAGTTGTTGGCAGGTTTCTTTTTTTTTCTCTTCAGCGTGTCACTGAACACACAGAGGCTGGTGGTACATTCTGGGAAGGGCAGGTAAAGGGTGGGAGAGGGAGTTTGGAAGATAACAGAGGGTGTCCCAGGTGAGGGTGGGAGAGGGTGGCTCAGGTGAGGGTGGGAGAGATTGTCCCAGGTGAGGGTGGGAGATTTTGTCCCAGGTGAGGGTGGGAGAGGGTGGCTCAGGTGAGGGTGGGAGAGATTGTCCCAGGTGAGGGTGGGAGATTTTGTCCCAGGTGAGGGTGGGAGAGGGTGGCTCAGGTGAGGGTGGGAGAGGGTGGCTCAGGTAAGGGTGGGAGAGATTGTCCCAGGTGAGGGTGGGAGATTTTGTCCCAGGTGAGGGTGGGAGAGGGTGGCTCAGGTGAGGGTGGGAGAGATTGTCCCAGGTGAGGGTGGGAGATTTTGTCCCAGGTGAGGGTGGGAGATTTTGTCCCAGGTGAGGGTGGGAGAGATTGTCCCAGGTGAGGGTGGGAGATTTTGTCCCAGGTGAGGGTGGGAGAGGGTGGCTCAGGTGAGGGTGGGAGAGGGTGGCTCAGGTAAGGGTGGGAGAGATTGTCCCAGGTGAGGGTGGGAGATTTTGTCCCAGGTGAGGGTGGGAGAGGGTGGCTCAGGTGAGGGTGGGAGAGATTGTCCCAGGTGAGGGTGGGAGATTTTGTCCCAGGTGAGGGTGGGAGATTTTGTCCCAGGTGAGGGTGGGAGAGATTGTCCCAGGTGAGGGTGGGAGATTTTGTCCCAGGTGAGGGTGGGAGATTTTGTCCCAGGTGAGGGTGGGAGATTTTGTCCCAGGTGAGAGTGGGAGAGGGAGTTCGGACACAAGCGGAGGGTGTCCAAGGTAAGGGTTGTGGGTGACCTGGCAGGGTGCCCAGCAGGGACATCTCTCACAGGAACTGCACAAAGGATGCAGTGACTTAGTCACACAGAACCTCACAGAAGTAATAAGAAAGGACTGCTGACAGCGTCTGATATGGAGAGGGAGGGATGTGTTAATAACAACCCTGCTGTTAAACTGGAGGGTTAATACCCAGCCTGATAAAGAAGGCCAGGCTGGGGATTCAGGCAGGAAGTGATATGCGCTGAAGGACCTCCAAGGACCACGATGCGTGAGGACCTGGGTCGAGGGTCTCACTTGGAAGCTGATCGGCGACCGCTCGGTCACACCGTCGATCCCCGAGTACGTCACCGGCAGCCTCCGTGTGACCGTGGCGACACCTGCACCAGGTGAGTACCGAGGCGCTGGCAGTACTGCAGGGAAAGTCTGCACCCACTACACACTGCCCTTCGTAACGGCAAAGGCGGCCATTTTTTAAGATGGCTGCCAACTAGTCCACGCATCTCGGTTTCACCAGCAAGCAGTCCCTCCATCTAACACAGCTGTGAATACCACACCCGGGCTGGGAAGGCCTGAAGTATGGCTGTTATGTGTAAAATGTTTATGCAAGGAGAGAGAAACAACAGAGTGCCTATCGATCAATTAGAATCATTTCTAAATAACTTTACACAGGCACAAAACCATTTTAATCACACTTGTCTAAGTCTGTAAATCTGCCCATTATTATTCACCTTTGCCTGCAGAAAAGCTTAGATACTGCAACACTTTACAGCCTTCATAATTTGATGACTGATTTCCACACCATCTGACAGAAGTCAGCTGAACCCCTTCCATTTGCGCAATAAGCCTTTCGTCCGCACGACTTAACGATTTCACATCTATAATACCTGCTGGAGTTTCACTCCATTTCCGGGAGTGTTCGGCTATCTGAATGATCGGAAATATTGTGCGATTCGATGTCAGCGTGTTCAGAGTGGGTAATTGTCTGGCACCGTTTTTACTGTTAAATCTTCTTTATTACAGCACTGTTTCCACCTCAAGGCCTCTTCTGTGTAATCCTGGCCACTCTTCGCTGTGCCTCTATTTGTACCTCTTACCTTAGTTTCCCCCGCACACGAAAGCTGTACTTAATGTATAATGCCATATTAACTTATAGGTCACAGTGGATAAGAGCGTCTGTCACTCTGAGGGCACTGTTTGGCTGTTGCAGGTGAAGATCAGGGTGTTCCTGGGCCTGGCCGTTCTCCTGTCCCCGCTGCCGCGCTTTAGGGGCGCGTCTTGCTCCCGCACAGCTCATTTCCCGACATGCGCATGACACACCTCAACTCTGACCCCGCCCCTCGCTGCCGAGCCAGCCAATTACGGTGAGTCTCGCCGGGGCACGCCTCGCTGCACTCTAACGATACGGGCTCCGCTGGAGCACGAGCCGGTTTTTCAGCATAATTTCACAGCGGTCACTCTCTGC
>NC_050583.1:4570044-4590044 GCF_013368585.1 Megalops cyprinoides | reverse complement strand
GGTATCTCTGTATTTGGAGGCTTTTTTTTTTGCTCCAGATTTCCCGTCTTTGTCCTGTTTCGATAGACAGGCTGTGATAAGAGTCTGTGCTGGGTCAGGGTCTGTCTCTGCTTTGTATCTCTGGCGGTGAAGAGATGTCCTGCTTATTTCTCATTTCTTCATAGAGTAAAACAAAATAATTAGATTTGCTCTGTAATTTTGTTTCTCTATCCCAAAGTTTCCCAATAAGACATTTGTATTTGATTTATAATTTGGTTGACTTTTATTGGAACCATGCTGGTCTGAAGCTGGTTATAGCTAATGCTATTTCCATTTAGCTTGTTAGCTAACAAGTTAGTAGCGGCTGTCTCTCTCCCACTCCCTTTTCTATATCTCTATCTCTCTCTCTCCCTTTTCTCAATCCACCTGCCTCCTCCTGCTCTCTCTCTCTCTCTCTCTCTCTCTGCCTCTATCCTACTCCCTCTCTCCCCCACACCCTCCCTCTCTGTCCTCACTGGGGGGTCTTCATGGTGGTTCAAACTCTCTGATCTCATGAGGGGGGGGGGGGGTGGTTTGGATCGATGGCTGGAAAGGTTTCCCGGTGACACGGACACAGAGGTGTTCCTAATGAGGATAAAGATCACACGTGAAGAGACTTCACTCACCGAGCTCACAGAGGTGCACAGGCAACAGAAACACACGCTGAGAATAGCGAGGATAAAGCTCTCTCTCTCACAGAAGCACACTACAGAAACACACGCTGAGAATAGCCAGGATAAAGCTCTCTCTCTCACAGAAGCACACTACAGAAACACACGCTGAGAATAGCCAGGATAAAGCTCTCTCTCACAGAAACACACTACAGAAACACGCGCTGAGAATAGCCAGGATAAAGCTCTCTCTCACAGAAACACACTACAGAAACACACACTGAGAATAGCCAGGATAAAGCTCTCTCTCACAGAAACACACTACAGAAACACGCGCTGAGAATAGCCAGGATAAAGCGCTCTCTCACAGAAACACACTACAGAAACACACAGAGAATAGCCAGGATAAAGCTCTCTCCCACAGAAACACACTACAGAAACACATACTGAGAAGAGTGTATTGGAGAAAGAGGGGAGAATAGTGAGTACAAATTGTAAAACAAGGGTCTTCACAAGCACCCCTCACACTCCCAGAATACACACTTACCCTCCCAGAATACACACTTACCCTCCCAGAATACACACTTACCCTTCACACCCCCAGAATGCACACCTATAATGAATATGCACCATCACAGGCCTCTACACTCACACTCACAGAGGCAAAGAGCCAAAGGCAAACACACACACACACACACACACACACACAACCACACACACACACACACACACACACACACACACAACACCCACACACCGTAAGGGGGGAGGTGAGGTGAGGCGGGCAAAGACAAGCATAGCTCCGCTTTCCTCACCCCTCCCTCTGTTTTGATTATCTGTCCATCAGGGAGGCGTGGATTAGCCTGCGCTTATTTATCTGCTCGTCAGTGTTATCTATCCATCACAGGGCTGTCGGCGGCCTCGGCCGACACAGCACCACATTATTCCCCCATCAGCGAGGGAGGGGACGCATTCATCACTCTCTACTGTCTATAGTGTCAAACACATCACACCCCCATTCATCTTCCCCCTCCCCCCCCCCCCGCCTCGGGGAGGGGGATCTGAGGGGGACGGCAGATACCGAGAGAGAAAGAGGAAGAGAGAGGCAGTTCTGAGTTTCAGCAGGAGCATGAACAGGCAGGGACAAACGCTCGCAGAGGGAGCGCCAAACCCAAAGGAAGACTCGCAAAAAAAAGACAGAAAAGAAAGACGGAAAAGAGACAAGAAAGAAAGACGGAAAAAAAGACAGGAAAGAAAGCTCAAGCTCCGAACACGGGGTGGCACACTCCTGCCGCTGAAACCCTCCTAATTTCAGACCATCTTTACGCACCTCGCACATTAGCTACTGGTGTTTAAAAGGCAAATAATTATTGATATACATTCCAGTTTCAACAGAGTAGGAGAAGGAGAGAGGCAAGAGGAGGGATGGAGAAAGAGATAGAAAGAAACCAACATTTTAACATTTTGATAAACTAACCAAAACAGCCTGGTTTTATGCAGATCATAGAGGTATGAGGAAAAATCTGTAGAAATGAAAAAAAAAAAACTTAACTAATATGTTCCGATACTTAGTGAGAGGCTAAAACCACAACCTGCAAATTCCTCACTGTGTGACTAAAAAAACTCTAAACACTCTAGGCTAAAACACTCTAGGCTAAAAAAAGAATACACTTTTAAAAAGCTATCAATAATGGAGGACTCCATAAACACTAACCGCTTTTGGAAAAATTGGAATAGCTTAAATAGGCCAAAATCTGAAGAATTGCTCATCAAAAAGTGGGGCTATATGAGGGAATCACTTTGAAAAAAGAAAAAAAAACTTCACAAAATCACTCAAATAAACTGTCTCAACAAAAGCAAGTACAAGAAAAGCAAAGGAAATGAGAATTGGCAATAAAATATACACAGGAACTATGTTAGAAAATATGGTCCCTTCAGCCAAGGAAAGCCTTTAGGCCAGACGACACCTAAAATAAGGTCCAGAAATTTACCAGCAAGCACTTTCAACAGCCTATGCTGAAACTGTTCATCTTAGTTCTGAGTGTGACTTCCTTTTCTAACATCTGGAATAAAGGGGCCAATAATCCCCATTTTTAAAGAAGGAGAGCAGTTTGACCCGAGTCACTACAGCGGTATTTGTGTATGCAAGGGAAGACAATCTGCAGAACTGTAAATACAAGACTACTGGAGTTGCCTTCCTTCCTGGGCATAATGCCTTATGCACGAGGCTAATTGTTTATTTACTAATTCACCACTTTACACTTTATCATACTGTATTCATGCTCCACACACCTAAACAGAAAAAAAAAAAACAAATCGAAAAGAAACATGCTTATTTCACATGCTTCCAAATAGCTTTTGAGCTTCTGGTAAGAAGGCCTCTTATACTAAATACCAAAACCAGGTATGTAGCAATGTAACATATACAATGCACACAGGAATGAGTACAGCCTTACAGTAGGCAAGAAAAGACCAGACCCCTGTCGTTCAGTGGTGTGGCCTGAATCCACCGCCCGGCTTGTCACGCTACAGGAGAGAAGTAAAGCTCCGTCTCTACACCGTCTTGACCCTGCTGGAGAAGTGCTGTCAGACCTCGGCCCCGACGCTAACCGCAAAAAGACCGAAACAACATCCATGTTACTTACTTACTTTTCAAAACTGCTGCTAATGCAATTCGAGATTGCACATTTGTGTCTGAAAATCAGCTCAACAGATGATTTTGGCTTGGCAGTGAGTGACAAGGAAGGTAAAGAATGCATGGCTATTAATGCCATACATACAAACATCAACATTATTTTGCTAAATGTGACAAACCCCAAGTAAAAACCTGCATGCAGAACTTTGGAGGAGCATCTCAGAAGTTCAAAGAGACACCCATAACACATGCAGGGCATAATTAACTAAATGTAAAATATTAATCGAAATCTAAAAGGAGGCAATTAAATTCTGGACCCGCTAAAAGACAGTAACCCTGTTGTTGTCATCACAAAGCCACACAACGCCAGCAGCTGAAGCCAGAGAGCAGCTCCCTCAGCCAGTTGGTCCCGGGGCCATACAGCACTGATGCCCGCAGGACAACAGCTTACCAACGTTACAGAGAAAAAGAGCCAGAGTCCACCGAATTACAACACACGC
This sequence comes from Megalops cyprinoides, assembly GCF_013368585.1. NCBI lineage: Eukaryota > Metazoa > Chordata > Actinopteri > Elopiformes > Megalopidae > Megalops > Megalops cyprinoides. The sequence continues at coordinate 4,586,280 of NC_050583.1, read as the reverse complement.
CAAAAGGAAAGGTGCACGACCCTATCGGGAAAACAAACACAAGCACACAAAGTAAAGCTCACATGCTCCCCGGCCCCAGACAGCACACCGCGCTGACTGTTCCACCAGAGAGGCTGTGAGGAGCCGAGGAACCCGCTGAGAGCGTACTGACTCGGCGAGCACAGACAGGCCCCCGGGGCGCACCGACACAGGCAAGCCTGGCTCTCCCACTGCCACCAAAACGACGCTGAGAATTCTATACCTCATTACAAAATGCGAAAAACACATAGGCGTAAATGAAAATGACGTGAAAAGAATTCTCAGAATTCCTTGCATAAAATAAAATAAAAAATAAATAAAATAAAATAAAAAATGACCCATCTTTGTAAGGAAGAAAGGAGATGCACTGCGGTACTGCCCTGCCACAACTGGAGAGACAGACGGTAACACGAACCAAAGAATAAACTTAATTTCACCATCTAATCATGTGCTTAACTAATTTGCTTATTTGCTACCTCTAGTTGTTTTTTTTTTTTTTACTTGTGAATACATTACTAGTGAATTTGCGCTTTTAAATCAGATTTGAAAACGTTTGTCAAGAATGTCATTGCGCTTTGTCAGCATGAATGTTTCTTTGTCTGGAGTACAGGAGGGAGGGAGAGAAAGCGAGAAAGGGAGAGACACAAGCTCAGCTGTGTGGAGGCCCATAACAGAGCCTGGCACTGACAGGACAGTTGTGTCAGAGACTGGCCCTGACTGTCAATCTGGAGTTGTGGTGATCCAGAATAAAGCCAAAAACAGGTACCCCTTCACTCTCAAGGGACAAAATATTAAAGCCTATACCTTAGTTTGGTAACAAACACATAAAGGATCTTCAGCCTTGGCCATACAAATATTTTTCAAAAGCTTTGTTTATGTTTTCAAATCCAGATTTGGAAAAAATGCTCTCCCTCACACCTCACCTCAGTCCAGAAAAGAGCAGCTTTTGCAGATTTTCCATTCTGTCTAAACATACGTACCAAAAGTCACTCAAATGAAAGGTCACCCTGAGCAGCTCAGTCTCCCCACAGCAGAAGCCCCTGGGCCAGCTGGTTCTGAGGTCAGGCTGAAACCCGGAAAGCCAATGACTCAGGCCCAAGGTTCTGGCAAATAATGACCCCAACAAACTACATTTCAAAGAACTGACCTTGCATTAAAAAACAGATGCAGGGAAAATTCGGTAAAGTAAATTGAATTACAAAAATAGAGGGCTATCAGCCCCAAATCAAAAACATTAAGCCGACAAAATATCCTTTCATATCAGTCAAAATGCAGGCTAATGTCAACAAAGCACAGATTCACCGAGCAGGCTTTGAAACAAAAAGGGAAGATGCCTGAAATGTTGGATCCCCTGTGTTGCTAAGGCTATGCGGTCATTGTGAATCATGTCAGGCTGAAAAATAGATGTGCTTCCTGTTATCCAGCTCAAACTACGCTCAAACAAGGGAGAATTCCTACGGCTTCCTGAGACTAAAGTTCAAAATGTACCCTCTCTTTCCACCAAAAAGCAATCCAACAAGGAATCCCATACAAAAAAATAATATAGAGAGAATATATTTGTTAGCTCAATATATATAAATTATTGCCATTTTGACATATTTCAATATATTTCTGCTTTGCATTTTTGCATTCATATATTTTAAAGGTGTTTGCGATATATTCTTGGGCTGACCAACATCTCAGCATCTTGGTATGGGGTGGAAAGCGTTCACCTGGCAGGTGAGGGTAAACCTACTGGCTGCAGTCTGAGGGCCAGGGTACAAACGACCTCTAACACACGCACACGTGTGCTGTCTGGGAGGGGAGGGGGGAGCAGAGCACCTCCCGGCGGTTCCGCTACCTTATGCCTGTTCCACTGTGATGCTCCCCTGGGCGCACCAGGGACAGGATGGAGGCGGGGGGGCGGGGGGGTGCGGGCGGCTCACAGGCAGAAACGTTCCACAAACCAGAGGCTTCAGTAAGACCTCCCAGCCTCAGGGGGCTGCTCTAACAGAGCAGCATTACATGTTAGAAAGGCTGGAAGTTTACGGTCTACCTGCTGATAGTGCGGGCATATTAGAGCCAAGGGAAGCACACAAGGTAATCTCGAATGTTGTGTGTGTGCGTGCGTGTGTGTGTGTGTGTGTGCGTGCGTGTGTGTGTGTGTGCGTGTGTGTGTGCGTGTGCGTGTGTGTGTGTGCGTGCGTGTGCGTTCGTGTGTGTGTGCGTGTGTGTGTGTGTGTGTGTGAGAGAGTGTGTGTGCGTGCGTGTGCGTGTGTGTGTGTGAGAGAGTGTGTGTGCGTGCGTGTGTGTGTGAGTGTGTGAGTGTGTATGTGTGTGTGCGTGTGCGTGTGTGCGTGCGTGCGTGTGTGCGTGCATGTGAGTGTGTGTGTGTGTGTGTGTGTGTGTGTGTGCGCGTGGGTGTGCGCGTGTGTGAGTGTGTGTGTGTGTGTGAGTGTGTGTGAGTGTGTGTGTGCGTGTGTGTGTGTGTGTGTATACACAGATGCAAAGCTACAGAACAAAGGGGCAAAAGCACATAGTTCTGCTGGCATGCACACTCATACATTCTGATTTTTTAACAAACAAGCAAAACTAACCCCTTCATTGCCTTTTGAGACAGCTGCCGCAGAAAAAAAATAAAACAATTTCACAAAAAATGAACAATATGCACGATCAGGAAGGATCATCTGCGTACAGGTAGATGGAAAAGGCATTCAGTGGCTCAATCCACTGTGGGCTTAAAAGTGAATATAAGATACCACACCTCTGTTTCCTGTAAGAGACTATAATGTGATGTGGACAAAAGGGTGCATCACCCTTCTACGAGTTCAGAATCAGTTCACCCGAATGCAAATTGTACCAAACTCCTACGGCTAACGCTGGATTAGAAACCTGTGTGAATTCAGTTATTCTCTCAGCACATCAAAGCCTTGTGTAAAAGGCTCTGATACCATTCTCCTCTGAATCAGAGCAGTTATCCTTTTCCCTGAAAACAACTGCAATGACACAGGGGACCACCAAAAAGATCCTGTTTACTAAGAACCAAAGGAGGTATTCCTTTCTTTCTCTCTCTCTCTCTCATGCACACACACCCACACCCACACACACACACACACACAGAGTCACCAAATCATTTGCACACAAACATACAGCACAGGAGAGACTGTTGCCAAGATACATTGTGCTACGGTCAGGAGAGGCTGGATCATGGTCAACAGAGATTGTGTTGTGGTCAGGGGAGGTTGTGTTATGGTAACAGCTGACTAAGCAGCGGTCCAGGGATGTCGTGTTGTGCTCTGGCTAGTGTGTGTTGAAACCATCTTCACAGAACAGAAAGAACACATTCCTTAGTGCTTCAATTAAATCTTGGATTTCATTTTATCACTGAATAAATCTCTGAACAGTTTCAAAAGAAGGGACCTGCACTGCCACAATAAGCAGAGTAAATCCAAGCGCATTTCATAAAACATTATTTTACGGTTAGTTTTCAGACAGAGTAAACAATAATATGAGGCTGGGGTGGTTTTGTTGTGGTCAAGAAAGGCAGTGTTGTGGGCTGGGGAGGTTGGTTGGGGAGTGAGGTTGTCTTGTGGTCAAGAGACATTGCGCTGTGGGCAGAGAGAGGTGTGGGGGTAAGCTGTGCTTTTTTTGTAGTTGCGCACAGACTGAGTCATGGTGGAGGGGAGTCGTGTCCAGCTCAGGGGAGGTTGTGTTATGGTGAAGTGTGATTTTGTTGTGGTCAGGGGAGGTTCTGTTGTGGTCTCTCTCCCTCCCTCCCTTCGTCTCTGGGGCGATGTGTTTTTCCTCTCCCTCCCCTCTGTCTTATTCCCTTCTGACTCGTCTCTTTCCATCCACTCCCCCTCTCTGCCTCTCTCTCTCTCACTTCCTCTCTCCACCTCACTCACTCACTCTCTCTCTCTGCTTCTCTCTAACTCCTTTCTCACTTCTTCCTCTCTCCTCTGTCTCACTCCCTCTCCCTTTTCTCTCCTCTTTCTCTCTCTCTCCCTCCCTCTTTCACTCCCTGTTCCTCATTTCCTCTCTCTTGCTCCCTCACCCTCTCTGTGCCTCTCTCTTTCTGTCCCTCTCTTTCATTCCCTGTCCCTCTTTCCCTCTCTCTTGCCCCTTCTCCCTCTCTTGATCCCTCTATCTCATTCCCTCTCCCTCACTCCCTCTACCTTTCCCTCCCTCTCATTCCCTCTCTCTCCCTCCTTTTTTTTTTGCAGAATGTGGCGTGTTAAACTCCAGCTTCTCTCTCCCTCTCTCTCGTCATGTGGCTGCCACTGAGCACCTCTGATGGCTGCCCGGCACAGGACACCAGAGGGAGAGGCACACAGACCGGAGAGCTACCTTATCTAGGGCAGGCCAGAGAAACGCCTGTGCTGTTCTCCAACACATCTACGGCTCCTTCCAGCTGGGCCTGTTATTTCAATGAACCAAACACGGGGTTTGTGGCATTAGGCGTGATCTTCACACAGACCCGCTTTATCTGTGGTGTGCTTCATTCCAAGGAAAAGAGACAGCAGTGTTTGCCAAAACATTTCATCTTTGGACCTCCTGGAACGAGGGATCCTGAAACCACAAGGCATCATGAGGGCGGCCAAGGGTTTGGCGATTCAACAGCTGTCAGGACAGGACTCGCTTTGTACAAGATAGATTACACAGAAATGCTTGAAAAAAGGTTATTTTTTTATGGTTATTTGTTATGTGACAGAGGTGGTGGTGGGGGGGGGTGTTGGTATGAACGTGATTGCAGCACAGGAAAGGCCGGCTTGCATTGGGCTTTTAAAACTCAAAGCTAATGAGGGGACAGCTTCGAATATATCTCCCCCTCTTTCTCTCTGAGCGTGTGTTCACTGGTGCATGTCCCCTAATGGGACCGTCTTTGAGATCGTAAGGAGCTGTTTGATTTCATTTTGTTTTGGGTATTTGTGTTTTAATTTAATAATTTATTTTCAATTCTTTTACGGTTCCCTGTCTTATCCATGCCCTTTTGACAGCGGTTCAATGCAGAGCTTTTAAGAGTCAAGGCTCTCTGTCTCTACCTTTCTTCTGTTCTCTCTCCTTCCATCTGAGTCTCTGCAGGCAGACTCCCCACCGTCTCTTTCCAAGCCCAAAACACAGGCAAACTCCACAGGGAAGCACTGACACAAATAACACCTTCCACTGCAGTACAGAGCAGACCGGGGATGTCCCAGTGAGAACCACACCCTAACACACACACGCACAGACACACACAAGGGCATACGAACACACACACAAACACACACGCACATACACACACAGGCGCGCGCACACACACACACACACACACACACAGTCACTCAAACTGCAGGCACAGACACACACACACACACATGCAGAACTGAGGCCAGTTGAGACTGGGGGCAGTGTGAGTTGTCATGGAAACTGCATCCCTGGTCCAAACACGGGAGCCAGCGGATCCCCTTTTTCCAAATCAGGCTCTCACATCCAGCGAGAAACCCGCCCGTCCTGCTCCACGCGACCCATAACTTCTGCACTAATTATTCTGAAAGGATCACTGGAAAGTGAGCACAAGTCAGCCATGAAATAAAAACCTGTCCCAGAAACAGCAGGAGAGACAGAGAGGGAGACACTAAGCTGGAGCTGTGTTGTGGTGTGCCCGAGATGGCTGGTCGCCACGCCCTGAGGCTCCCGTGCCACCCCCCCCCTCCCCACTGCAGCCGGGGGTCACACCCAGGGTCTGCACTCTCTCCCAAACTGCACCTCCACTACCGCCTGCTGCACTTCACACACACGTCACTCAGGACTTTCATACACCTGGCGCACAATATCAGATACACACACCAGTATTACACACATTTCATGGTATTTCGGGGCAGCAGTGTGGCTCAGTGGTAAGGAGCAGGGCTCCTAACCTAGAGGTTGCAAGTTTGATGCCCTGCTGGGGCACTGCTGCTGTACCCCTGGGCAAGGTACTTAACCCAGAACTGCCTCAGTAAATATCCAGTGGTACGAATGGATAACGTGGAAAGAAATAGTTACCAATATAAGTTCTCTAGATAAGAGTGTCTGCTAAATGATTGCAATGGAATGTATGTTATTCATGTGTTATGAAGTATTTTACAGATTTATAAGTTTGTACTGTACAGGCATGGGAATATTTGTGTCTATATTTCATCTATGAACGAGTGTTTTTTTTCATTTGTAAATTAGTATTTGATGAATATGTCAGTCAGTACTTTACAGAAGTACCATTCATTTTTGTTAAAAATTCAAGTCTGTATTAACACATACAAGGTATAAACTGCAAGTACTTTACAGATGCATATCTTGCATATTTTGGATATAAGTAGTTTTTATAGTATAAGTGTTTTATAAATATGCCTGGTCAGTTATCTGGATGTATCCATCACAGGTGTGTGTATGTGCGGGTCAGAGGTGTGTAGATGTGTTGGATTAGAGATGTGTAGGTGTGTCCATCAGAGGTGTGTGGATGTGCGGGTCAGAGCTGTGTGGGTGTGCGGGATAGAGGTGTGTGGATGTGCGGGTCAGAGGTGTGTGGATGTGCGGGTCAGAGCTGTATGGATGTGCGGGTCAGAGCTGTGTGGATGTGCGGGTCAGAGCTGTGTGGATGTGCGGGTCAGAGCTGTGTGGATGTGCGGGTCAGAGCTGTGTGGATGTGCGGGTCAGAGGGGTGTGGATGTGCGGGTCAGAGGGGTGTGGATGTGCGGGTCAGAGCTGTGTGGATGTGCGGGTCAGAGCTGTGTGGATGTGCGGGTCAGAGCTGTGTGGATGTGCGGGTCAGAGGGGTGTGGATGTGCGGGTCAGAGCTGTGTCGGTGTGCGGGTCAGAGCTGTGTGGATGTGCGGGTCAGAGCTGTGTGGATGTGCGGGTCAGAGCTGTGTAGATGTGGGGGTCAGAGGTGTGTGGGTGTGCGGGTCAGAGGTGTGTGGATGTGCGGGTCAGAGGTGTGTGGATGTGCGGGTCAGAGCTGTGTGGGTGTGCGGGTCAGAGCTGTGTGGATGTGTCAGGACACTCTACACCAGGCTCTCACTCTTCCCCAGACTGTGTCAAAAGCCAATTAGACTGGCCCAGTACTTAACTGCTGCACCAGACACGTCCGTCAATTCATTAGAAAACATAGGGATTGATCGGACCCAGCTATTAGGTCCATTGATTCCTGTTTCGTTCCCCTGTCTCTGCAAACTCCCTGTCATTGTCCATCGGACAGGTCAAACAGCGAGAGGCCATTTGCCTTTATGGGGGGTTGGGGCAGTTAACCTGTGCAGACAGGCAATAGGTCATCAGCGCTGTGAAGCCTGCTGGCCTCCATCCTCCAGATAGCAAAGCTGCCGCTCTGAGCTCACAGATCCGCTCACAGCCTGACGTCCAGCCCAGTCAGAACATTGGAGCACAATGCTGGCTACACAGACGTCACTACCTCTCTCTGTTGAAATATAGGAAATAACTGCCTAATCGTAGCCAAAATCTTCTGCCCCCCAACAGCCCTTTCCCCTCCACTCCTCTCCAACCTTTCTTCTCCCTCTCAGTACCCCTCCTTCCTTATTCAACCCTCATCACCCGCTACCTCTCTCTGACCTCCACCTTCATCACCATCAACATCTGTTCTCTCTCTCTCTCTAACTTCTCCCTCTACCACTCCCCCATCCCTCCCTCACTATCAACCATCCATCTGGCTCTCTCCCACACCTTCATCGCTCACACTCTTCCTCACTATCTGCCTGCCTCTTTCCAGGGCTTGCTTTCTCTCATTCTCTCTCTCACACCCTCTTTCCCTCTCCCTCGCTCTCCTCTCTCTGTCTCATTCTCTTACATATACATACACACACAAAATTAGCCTGTTTACTTCACTAAAAGATTCAAGTGCAAATCCTACCAGAGGTGTTGCATACACACACACACACACACACACAACTTATACACACACACTAACGTGCGTTCACTCACAGGCCCTCTCTCGTAGCCCGGATCAAACCGCCAAAAGGCGCGCACAAACACACACACCACCCCTCTGCGTTAACTGCCATCGTGCTCAGACTCACTGTGGGTGTCTTTAATTACTCAGCCACAGCACAGGGAAAATAATTACAATTATTATATCCACCCTGTAGTTTTAGCTTTGTGTTTCAGGACTGGCACAAACAAACACACCGCCACCACCGTCGCCGTATCCACAACAATAACAGTAATTACAGCCCTAATGAAGGAGAGATAGGAGGAGGCTGGGAAAACAGGCCTTATCGGGACGCCCGCTTATTAAAGAAACGCCCGGATCGCCGAGCCGTGAACAGCGCCAGGACACCGGCCTAATGAAGCCGGCCCGCGGCGGGGAGAGGGAGAGGGGAGGAGCAAAAAAAAGAGGGATTAAATAAAAAAATTCAATAAAGTGAAAATAACAATAATAGCTATGATAAACAGAGTTTCTGAGACACACACACACACACACAGTCTGCCTTATTTAAAAGCAAGGCGACGGTGACGATTTCCACTCTCCTGGCAAAGTCGTGCATCCAGGTGCATCCGCCATCAGTCACCTCTTTGCGTGGGAGTTGGCCTGACTAATCGAAGCTGATGGTTTGGGCGATTAGCTAATTACGGCTTCGGGGTGAAACACGGCGGGTTTCTGTTTTTCCCGACGATCTGGGTGACCTCTCTCCCCGGCCCGCCATCTGAGCCACGCGAGAAACCGCAGCCGTGATTCTGCAAACGCGCTCAAACGCTGACCTTTTCCTTTGAAAAACCCCACCGAAAAGTTTACGGGCGCTTAACTGCCTCCAATCGCAGGGACCCAGGTGGCAGCTGAAGCAAACCAGGGGCATTTTTTTTCCGAAAACGCGAGGCCTGTCGATCGTTTCCAGAACGCTCTGTGAGCAGAGGCCTGAGACTGCAGCCTGTCACCCACACCGGGTCTGTGGCCACACGCGGGTGTGATAACAGTGCCCTCCCCCCGAGAGAAGAGGACCATTAGAGGTGCGGCGAGAGGAAAAAAAAGCCATTACCAAGCTGATGAGGCTGTTACTACAAAGAACCATTACAGGTGTGATGAGTGCACTATGGCAGACAGAACCATTACGGGTGTGGTGAGGGGGTGTTACTGCAGAAAGAACCATTACAGGTGTGATGAAAGCGTGTGATGGCAGACAGAACCATTACCAGTAAGTATGTATGTATGTATTAATAATAATAATAATAATAATAATAATATTATCATAGTTAACTTGTTAACATTTGACAGAATTTTTCATTCTTGTTAGCTACAGAAAGGCAATCAACAGAGAGGACAGCGCTGTTACAGGCCTGACGAGGCTGTGTTACAGGAGAGAGGACAGCGTTGTTACAGGCCTGACAAGGCTGTGTTACAGGAGAGAGGACAGCGCTGTTACAGGCCTGACGAGGCTGTGTTACAGGAGAGAGGACAGCGTTGTTACAGGCCTGACAAGGCTGTGTTACAGGAGAGAGGACAGCGCTGTTACAGGCCTGACAAGGCTGTGTGACAGGAGAGAGGACAGCGTTGTTACAGGCCTGACAAGGCTGTGTGACAGGAGAGAGGACAGCGCTGTTACAGGTCTGATGAGGCTGTGTTACAGCAGAGAGGACAGCGCTGTTACAGGTCTGATGACGTGCTACAGCAGAGAGGACAGGCATGTTACAGGTCTGATGACGTGTTACAGCAGAAAGGACAGGGTTTTTATTGGTAGAGAAGAGGCAGCTTGGTGCCCAGGTGCCACTATTTGATTTAGCCTACAGTAGAGAGAGTAACCTATAAAGCAAGAGACTTATATGGACTGGATATATGGATAACATGTCAAGCATGAGCCTACATAGATAAAATATGAACAACCACCTTTGATAACGGTTGGTCCTTAAGTCCGACATGAAGAGGCGGGCGTGTTCCTTGTGTGCACGCGCATGCACGTATGGATCATACCGAAGGCTTGATTACCAATCCGCACGGGAACCTGCATCCACGCGCCTCCTCTCCAGTCCCAAAACCCAGATTTCACTGTTACCCTGCTTTTAGTTAGCTACGTCCTTTATTTTCCACAGAACAAAGGGTGATCTTGTAAGTCCCGCATAATGCAGGAATCGGAGCACCGAAGAATATCCCATTTGCGGCAATCTAATGTGTTATCTTATGAGCAATAGCGTAATATCTGTAATATAGTGTAATATAGCCCCTGCGTCCCAATAGGAGGATATTTGAAGGACCAGCACATCAAATTCCTTTCTCTCCTGCGGTCTTTCTCCTGTTGTGATGAATACTAATGCCTCGTACTAGACCAATGATCTTTCATTACCCAAGACTGTGCATCAATAATTAGTAAAATATGAATAAATACAATAATAGCATTGGCATTTCTGTATTAGAAAAAAACAAGGCTACTGTGGCCGGAGACTGGCGAATGTGTACCAGCGTCGCTCTCCGATCCAAACAGACAACCTGTTAAATTCGAACGGCAGACAGATTAAAAGGAGTCTGGGCGATTCTGTCATTCAGTGAATAGGAGTGGGATAGACGAGGTCGGGATTAATGATTTAGCGTCGCACGTAAACGAGGAGCGGCGCACATCGTGAGCCGCAAGCCACTCTTAATACGGATTTTCTTGTAAAACACGCACCGAGCTACCTAATGGATAAAGGGTCGGTTTTCGGTGAATGCGGGTCTGCTGGGATTGGGTGTACAGTAGCAGAGGGTGCAGGAGTATCACATCACGCATTCTGCCCCCTCCCTGGCCCTACCTCCGCCTCACCTTCCTCTCCTCTCCCTCGCACGCTCCCGCTCCGGGGTGCGCGCCGCTCTTAGCACGTCGCCGCCGCCGCTTGTAGCCCATCCATTCGTCCGGGGAGGCTTATTATGAGAGTTCATTACCCGCTCGTTTATAAAAACCTGGCTCTCTCGCTTGTCACTTGTCATCTGTGTACACATCGCCACTGTGATCAATGGCGCAATAGCTTTCTGATTGCTGGACGATCATCTCGCGGCTACAATGAAAGTAGATGGGGGGAACGGGCGCATACAGACACACACACACACACGTACTCCACACGGACGCACAAACGAACATAGAGTAATACCTCAGAGTTGTTCATGAATGGTGGCTAAACGCAGTGTGTTTCATGTTCGATTTATTCGGATTATGTCTCCAGTTTTGTCTGAAAATCTTGCAGTGTGTGTGTGTTTGTGTGTGTGTGTGTGTGTGATGAATTTAACGATGGGGAAATATGCCTTTAATTCACTGCGGGAAATCTACACTCGGCAGCATTACAAGCCACACCACTTTCCGTTTTGTGTGACCCTGCTGTAAAAATGAATGGAACGAAAATGAGACCCGATTGGCAACCCGGGCATGTTGTGTAACCACGGAAGAAAACAAGCACAGCAACCTCGCTTTTAAAAAAATGTAAAAGGAAAGGCGTCGCTGCCACCGATGGAAACGAGCGGTCTGAGGAGCACATTTAAAAAATACTCACGCGCCCGTATGAGTCAACACGCGCATATTTCACCCCCCGCGGGCTTTAGAGACAGAAACACTGAGCATGTCCCGATCTCCCACTGTAGACATAGGCGTTTAGTACCCTATACAAACGAACATGTTACATACATGTCCGTTATTTCCGCCCAAAAGAGAAGATGCAGCCCGCCCCTGTCCAGACATCAAACATTAATAAATCACCAACGTTACAAGCCGCTCCACCCCAAGCCTTACCCAGCGGAAGCAGACAGAACCCACGGCCAGGTCCGTGCGGCATCCGTAACCTGGAATAGCCTGCCTAAGATAAAAAAGCCCGTTTCGAGGCTTACCTTTTCTCCTCCAATCTCCTGTCTCCGTCTCTTAGTGCGCCTCATTCATTCTCCTCTTCCCCCGCCACGCTCCCTCGCTCTCTTTCCCCCTCTGGTTATCCGCGGTTTTCTCCTCTTTTGCTCCTTCTTCTTTGCGGATGCATAAAGATTAAAAATTAATAAGCTGCTATCTTCCAGGCAGACCCGCGAGCCCGTGTGCGCGAGACGAGAAAAATCCTCCCCACCGAAAAGGAGGCAGCCGATGGCAAAATATCCCACATATCAGGCTAATTTGTACACAAATACACCGGAAATGTATGGCAGTGATTAACCGCTTCCCCCGTCTTCTCCTCTAGGACGCTGCGATTATGGGTTTCTTTTTGGATAAGCAAAAAAAAGAGAAAAAAAAACGTGTCCTACGACATAGTCATAATCAATCCACCAGCCGTTTCAATTCGACGTCAACGAAGGGTTCGATTGAGCAAAACGCTAAATAACATTTCACATTTGCGTCAGGTGGAGCAGTGAGCGTCAGACGACAGAGAACACGGCTGAGAAAATGTAACCTCTGGGTGTAAATAAGGCAAGCCGGACGGTGGATACAGGAAAATAATATAGTATGATTAGCAGCAAAGGTTGCTATTTTCACCTATAATCTCTGTCCCCCAATCTCTCTCTCGTTCTGGCATCCACAACAAAAAATATCAGAGGTCGATTTTTCGATCCATGTCCTCTCGCTGAGAAGCAGAAGTCGTTCTGTCTCCGTCAGGACGTCGAGCTGTATTTTTTTCCTCCACAAAATCCTTTCCCCTTTTGATTTCTTTATATCTTCGAAAGACAGCAATCTTTGCTCAAAGCAACCATAGAATATGTGAAATAAAATTGATTTAGGCAAGCAGGTGAATATTTTGCAGAACCTCTAAATAAATAGATAAACGTATAAATTAAGTAACACAATGAGCTAGATTATTAATTTCAAACGAAGTAGGGCACACAATCACATCTGTCTTCAAAAGACGACAAAAGGCATTTATATTTTTTTGGATTGACAGTTATTCAGTATTAAATGTTAGAACGACACACGAGACCTATTATATCCGGTTCTCTTAATGAGTAGGATGCTGTTCTGCTATTTTTTAAATATTCAGTAAATCGGAGAAAATGCATTAATTAAACAAGCACAAACACGCATTCGTGTGTCTGGTACCCCGTGCCGTTTCAGATTGGCATGAGGCGGGCGTCCTCCGTAGGGCGCTTCTATATTCTGTGCCAGTCTTCGCATATAGATGTGGGGGAAAACGGGAATCGTAACAGTCTATTTCAGGTGGAGGCGCTGAGGTGATAATTAGATTCCCGCGCCGCCGTTCGGTCCCAGCAGGCAGGCGAAGGCGCGCACGCAGAAAACACGCATCTTTCCTGCGCTCCTGTCCGTTCCTCTCCTCTACCCCTGCGCCGTCCAGCGCTGCGCCAGACGCGGGGAGACCATTATTCACACAGGGTTACGAAAGATGATACTTTCAACACGGAAGCCCTCGGTTCTTCACCATATGCGTGCTGTTCTGTCGTTATTGACGTTTTTTTTTTTCTAATTCCGCGCTTACGGAGAAATCAGCGTGTGCTCCAGGCGGACAGATTGGTGTCAAATTTGTGGATAAAGGGGTAGGGGTAATCGCCCGGCCATCACTCCGACTGCAATCCAGAACCGTGGGACAGGTACCCCAGATTTTGATAATTCGAATGTGTCACGACGGTTATTGTCTATCTCGAGATCCGCTATATTGCTACGTCCTACCGAAAGCAGCAGGCGTAGCAGACCCGAAGATCGTGAGCTCGTGCGCTGACTTCTGAGACTGAGAAGGTTTGCTTGTTCAGACGCTCCCCCTCCTCCCTCCCTCTCTCTCGCTGTGTCATGCACCATAGAAAACATGGCATGGATCTGTTTTGTACAAGCCTGTCGTTCTCCTTTACCCTGATGCATTTTGCACGCAGATGAGAAGGGGGCCACGGGCGCCCGGGTGAGGTGAGGGTGGCTGTGATGCTGGCGTTATACGCGGGAACACATGCGCCCACAGACAGCCCCAGACTCTTGCTTTGAAAGTTCCCCGTTTGAAAGCGCAAACGCACTCACACACAGACAGACAAACAAACACAGGCAGACAGGCCGACGGGATTAACAAAGACAGAAAAAGGGATTTGACAGTTGAGCAGATTTGCGCTTTTTAACAGCTTTGCATACTGCTCCCTTTTTACAAGGAAAAAAAAGCAAGCTAAATCCAAGACTAATTTGCTTAATGCAAATCAGGGTTTGAATGCACCTTGTCAGTCAATGGGTAGGCACGTCATTACATCATTTTTTAAAATGAAAAAATAGGATTACCCCCGCTGGTTGATATTCAAGCGCCGCTCCTCCCCCGCGACGCCACCGAGCAGCGATTGTTTGCAGTGATGATGTCATCGCGGGGGTTGCGTGGAGAGGCGACGAGGAAGGCAGCGCGGCGCGACGTGGGAGGTTACCGACCTGCCGAGAGTGGCACACGGAGATCTGTCCCATGCTTTGACGGTCTGACCGACGAACAGCACCGTGACCAATCGTGGTTGGGCGTTGTTCTTATAAAAAAAAAAAAAACGGTCTTATGCAATCGTGAAATTGCCAAGCCATTTATTTGTTGCTTCTTTTGATTTTTTTCATCTTTAATATCTGTTGTTTTTTTTTTTTCTATTTATGTGTACATATATCTGCCTTGTTTACTGTTGAATTTAGCTTCAAAACTCCAGGTTTCATTGAAATTGTCATATGGTCACAGACTCAACCTGACTGCTTGAACTATGCTATAAAATCCATTTTGCTGTTTCAGGCACTCTTACTGTACGACACTTCCTGTTGAAAGGTGTTGAATACGACAGCCTCTTATCAACTGTCAGACACAACCTAGCCCCTTTCTGTACATCACCGAAGCAAAGTTACAGGGCCCTGTCCCTGTACAGTTCATTACTCTGAATCTGACACACATGCACTCGCACACACACACACACACACACACACACACTCACACACGCACACACACATACACACACTCACACACGCGCACACACACACACACACACTCACGCACACACACACACATGCACGCACACACACACGCACACACACACATTCACACACGCATACACACACACACACACACACACGCACGCACACACACACACACACACACACGTACGCGCACACACACACATGTACGCACACACACACACACACACACACACACACACATACACACACATACAAGTATCATTCAGACACCAGTGCCCGCTCCATGTGTGGGCACGGCCAGCAAACAGTTGGCATGGCAATAAAGGATTGCCCATGTCCAAAGCTTACACCTGCTCTGAAATGGCACTCTGAGCCTCCACAGCTTTGTGGCCACTGCACGCTGGAGGTATCAGATCAGAGTCCGGGAGCGCCGCCTGTGTGCTCTGACAGGGTCGCGGCCCCACCTCCCGCCGGGCATCACAGTGGGTCGCGATCAGGTCACCCTCACATGCAGATCATCCTGTCGTGCTGTATTAAAGTGTAATGAACTGACAATGTGTGCTGTGAGAGGTAAGGGATACACCAAGCAGATATGCTGTCACTTTCTCTCTCTCTCTCTCCCTCTCTCTCTCTCTCTCTCTCTGTCCCTCTGTCTATGTCTCTCTGTCTCTCTCTGACTCTCTCTCTTACACGAGCTCACAAACACACACGCACACACAAACAAAGCGTCTCTCACACACACACACACACACTCCGGTTCTCTGCCATATCCCTCAGATTGAAGGGATTTGTGATTGATAACTTGATATGTTCACTGGTTATGTCACTGACCTGCAGTGGCGCAGGTTCCTTGACCCATCAGTTCATTACGGCTCTGAAACCTTGTTACTCCAGCACCTCCTAGTGGCAGACATCTGTCACTGACGAGCGTGAAGATGCAACATGATATGAATGTATCTCAGTTCACAGACTGGTAACCTAATGTGGTGTCACTAAGCCTGAGCCAAGATGGATGTCATTATTATCATGAGAATTGTGAAAAAATACTAGTATAAAATGCAAACAGACACACACACATACATAAAAGTATATATAGATATATTTATACAAATATTTATGTATTAATTATTTATATATTATTTAATTATTTAATGAAATAAAATAAAATCTGTATTTTATTATAGAATATATGTATGTTCACAATATGTCCATTTCCTTTTGTATTTATGTATTGATGGGTTTGACAACGATGGGTTAATGGAAAACGAGACTTAGGACTGCAGGTTGGTTTAAGCAAAACTTTAAGTTTAAAGATTATGAGTTTATGAGCTGTGGGTTCAGGGACTGTGGTTGCTGTCACGATTCATGAGATCAACATCTGAACCCAAAGGACCTGCATGATCTGTTCAGATTTATGAAT
>NC_050583.1:4547544-4550044 GCF_013368585.1 Megalops cyprinoides | reverse complement strand
GTGGGTCTGGAGGAAAGCCAATCTGACTCCAACTCAAGGAACTGTGCTCAACAAGAAGGCTATGACTGCAGTGTTTTTGAAAAACTTCCCCCGATTTCGGCACACAAAAATGCTTCACCAGTCATCGTGAATCCAAATTATCTTCATCACCTTCGTGTATGTTGGGGATACGAGCCTTTTGTTCCACATTTCAGCGACGCATTCTGAAATCGGTACCAGGCTGATTAAATATAGTATTCAATACAGTATAGTATTTATACAGCCCAGTTCAGTGTCTGAGTTCTTTCATTAACGTCTCCACAGAACAGCACACTTCCCTGGGCCTGGAAACAGCTGGTAATTGTGTTGAGTGTTGAAGCACCTCTTGTTGAAGAAGGGGCGACTCTGAAGGAGAATACAGCTACCAGGAGCACATGGGCGTGTGTAAGGAGCTTGCAATGTTTTTCTGTGTGGTTTTGCTTCACTTGGATGTTTTGTGGCCTTTTTTTGGTTCATGGTCTTCTGTTCTTTGACATAGTTTCTTCCTTTTTTTTCTTCTTTATGCTCGCCTGAAAGCTGTTACATAAAGAGCCTTTTAGATCAAGGCCTCTTTTCAAGTCAAAAGTGTGAGAAAGTGGGAGCCACAGAGGAACCCAAGGAAGCACAGAAAATTATTTTCGTTTCTCTCTCTGTCTCCTTCTCCCTCCCGCCCCCCTCTCTTTCTCTCTGAAGCCATCAGGGCGGTGACAGACCTGTCCTTTAGCCTTACGCACGAACACATACTGCAGCGAGTGAAGTTTTTGCAGTCCAGCGAAGATCTGACGGAAGCATCAGAGAAGGCCTTCAGTGCCACCGGCGTGGCATCACTACATTACATTACTTAAACATTTAGCAGACGCTCTTATCCAGAGCGACTTACACAGGTTACCATTTTTACATGTCATCCATTCACACTGCTGGATATTTACTGAGAATTCGGGGGATAGGACCTTGCCCAAGCATACAGCAGCAGTGCCCCAGAATGGAATGGAACCAGCAACCTTTTGGTTAGGAGCGCTGGTCCTTACCACCATGCTACACTGATGCTCCTGCAGGGTAAGGAGCGCAGGGTAAGGAGCGCAGGGTAAGGAGCACAGGGTTAGGAGCGCAGGGTCAGGAGCGCAGGGTCAGGAGCTCAGCGTCAGGAGCGCAGGGTCAGGAGCTCAGCGTCAGGAGCGCAGGGTAAGGAGCGCAGGGTCAGGAGCTCAGCGTCAGAAGCGCAGCATCAGGAGCGCAGGGTAAGGAGCTCAGCGTCAGGAGCGCAGGGTCAGGAGCGCAGGGTCAGGAGCGCAGGGTAAGGAGCGCCCTCCTTAGTGTTTAGTCTGGGGTTGGGGGAGGTCACCCCCCACCAGACCCAGCCACGCACGACTTTGCCATTACGGTCTCCCCACGGCACGCCGGAGTAACCGTCCAGAGTGTTTCCGCTGAAAGGTCAGCCCCAGTAACCGTCCAGAGTGTTTCCGCTGAAAGGTCAGCCCCAGTGACCGTCCAGAGTGTTTCTGCTGAAAGGTCAGCCCCAGTAACCGTCCAGAGTGTTTCCGCTCAAAGGTCAGCTCCAGTGACCGTCCAGAGTGTTTCCGCTCAAAGGTCAGCTCCAGTAACCGTCCAGAGTGTTTCCGCTGAAAGGTCAGCCCCAGTGACCGTCCAGAGTGTTTCCGCTGAAAGGTCAGCCCCAGTGACCGTCCAGAGTGTTTCCGCTGAAAGGTCAGCCCCAGTAACCGTCCAGAGTGTTTCCGCTCAAAGGTCAGCTCCAGTAACCGTCCAGAGTGTTTCCGCTCAAAGGTCAGCTCCAGTAACCGTCCAGAGTATTTCCGCTGAAAGGTCAGAGGTCAGCCCCAGTAACCGTCCAGAGTGTTTCTGCTGAAAGGTCAGCCCCAGTAACCGTCCAGAGTGTTTCCGCTGAAAGGTCAGCCCCAGTAACCGTCCAGAGTGTTTCCGCTCAAAGGTCAGCTCCAGTAACCGTCCAGAGTGTTTCCGCTCAAAGGTCAGCTCCAGTAACCGTCCAGAGTATTTCCGCTGAAAGGTCAGAGGTCAGCCCCAGTAACCGTCCAGAGCGTTTCTGCTCAAAGGTCAGCTCCAGGCGCTTCACGGCGGCGTTGTGGAAGAGCCGCTTTTGGTCGATGGCCGAGAGGCGCCGCGGAGTCTGACGAAGCGGACAAAGAGATGCGCCACGCAGACTCATCATTAAACAATTTTCATCATCTCTCTCTCCCTGCCTCTCACCCTCTTCTCCTTCCTCCTAGTACCTCTCACTGCCCCCCCCCACACTGCCCCACCCCGCTCTCCACCTCCTGCCTTTCTCTCTCCCAGCTCATTTCTCTGATGTTGTATTATCAGCGTAAACAAAAAACAGTGTCACCAAAGCAGTGATATGAAAAATACTAAATGTAAGCACGGCTATGTAGGATATGGGATGTAGGATAGGCGAAAACACGCATGTGCAGGATTGGGGAGTATACATGTGCATACTCACACGCACACG
>NC_050583.1:4527544-4542544 GCF_013368585.1 Megalops cyprinoides | reverse complement strand
CCATGTATTTGTTCCCCCCATGTGCTACACCAGCTGAATTTAATTAGCACAACTCTTCAGCCAGGCAGAGGAGCTAATTGGTAAAATCGCCTTGTTTAGTGAATGGCTAGAGAAAATACGTGGCAGGACTTTTGCCTTCTGAAGCCGGGGTGTCCACCTCTGTGCAGAGGGGCCATAGAGGGCGGGCCAGGCAGCAGAGTCCTGCAGTGGTAAGGAGCAGTACTGGTAACCGAAAGGTCACGGGTTCGATTCCTCAGTGGGGCGCTGGTGTTGTACTTTTGGGCAAGGCACCTAACCCATGGCTGCCTCAGTAAATATCCAGCTGCATAAATGGATAAAACTGTAACCTATGAGAATTGTTCTGGATACAAGTGTCATCCTAAAGTACAGCAATGTAATGCATAGGGCTAAGAGGGTGGACACAGGCCATAGACAGTGGACTGCACTCCTGACCATGGAGAAAGGCACCTGAAGGAAAAGTTGCTTCTAACAGGCTGTGTGGTTGCTGTGAGACAGGTAAGGCTGAAAGATACGCTTTCTCCTACATTGTAGTAAATTCCAGTTAAGTTGAGCCAGTTTCTTTGAATATATTTTGGCTCATTCCTCTCCATGTACAAACTGGGAGCTGATAGTGAGAAATGGCAAGTGCTTCTGGGAGAGGAAGACAGGGAGCCATCGTCTGGGTGCCATGTATCCATACGCTATCTGCCCAGCAACCCTAAATGCACACAATTTATATTTCTTTCCCTATTCATTATATATTTTTTTCCGTTAATTTTTTTGTTTTAGTATTCATTGTTTATTGACCACTCTACATAGTGAGTGTATATACTTGTCATATGTGCAGTATAGCCTTGTCATATTTCTTGAAAATTGCTTTGGCAATATGATACGTCTACGTGGTCATGCTTAAAGCTTATTTGAATTTGAATGTAAGAGAGGGTGAAAGGCAGTGAGGAAGATGGAGTGGTGGAGTGGGGGATGCTGTGAGAGAGATGTCTGAGACAGACCTGCAATCAGAGAAAACGTCTGGCCAAAATGGCTGCAATCACCGAGTGTGGATTTAATACAGAGCCTTTCTCCTGATACGGCCCTTAGAGTCCCTGTGACACACACACACACACACTCACACACTCACACACACACACACACACACACACACACACACACACACACATACACACACACACACACTCACACACACACACACACACACACACACACACACACACACTCATACACACACACACACACACACACACACACACACACACACACACACACACACACACACTCATACACACACACACACACACACACACACACACACACACACACACACAACACAGCATTTCCTCTTTCTCTCTCTCACACACACTCTCACTCACACACTCTCACACACACACTCTCTCACACTGATTCATTCTGTAGTCCTGCCCCTCCAGCGACTCCCACAGTGCCACTCCCACCCTGTGCTTTGCAGAGTGGGTGCAGGCCAGCGAGGTCACAGGCACCAATATTAAACCATCAATCAAACTGCAATTTACTGCAATTTAGCCGCTCCCTGCCCTGCAACAGCAGCTCAAGACTGGGCCACCGCGCAGGCGGTATAAGTAAGAGACAGGAGAATAGCTTTATCACTATCAGCGGCATCATCACCATCATCATCATCACCATGACCACCGTCATCATCACCACCATCATCAGCATCACCATCACCATCATCATCATTATCACCATCATCATCCTCATCACCACCATCACCATCATCATCATCATCATCATCATCATCATCATCATCACCATGACCATCATCGTCACCATCATCATCACCATCACCATCACCATCATCAGCATCACCATCACCATCATCATCATTATCACCATCATCATCCTCATCACCACCATCACCATCATCATCATCATCATCATCATCATCATCACCATGACCATCATCGTCACCATCATCATCACCATCATCATCACCATCATCACCATCACCATCACCACCATCCGGTGCCGTTTCCACAGCTGGTCTGTATGCCACTGTGTGTAACAAACATGAAAGAGGTCTTCACCTCCTCAACTGGGAATCAAACCCCTGTTCCTGTCACATGACTAGATTCTAATGGACGACATCAGTAGCAGTTGAGCTAAATTCAATTTTCTCCCAGCTCTGCAGGCAACAGCACCAGCGAACCAAGTCTCAGGGAATGACGTCGGTGCTGAAACTGCTCTGGTAGCTTGTACTGTATCAGCTTTACGCAGGACTCGCACAAGCTACTGATTTCAGCTCTGCTACATGTGCACACCAGATAGGGGACCCCCAGCTTGTGTGGGCAAAATGCTTACTGTATGGGGGACTGTGCAAACAGCTGCAGGTTGTTGTCCTCAATAAAAAAGCTGTCGTCACACTCTGCAGCTTATAACATCAGGTAGGCCTCTGCTGTCGTACCCCTGAGTGAGATTTTCGCGCTGAGTGGCTATGGGGAATATCCCGCAGTATAAATGGATCACGCGCATCTCTTTGAGTCCCTTAAGCTTCTTTGGATGAAGTTGTCTGTTAAGCACGCGGGTCATAAAACCTCCTCTTACTTACTTGCTCAGCAGACTCCCATGTCTTGAGGAAGTCACAAAGCCGATGATCCCGGATACACACCGAGCACAATGTTACGGAAAAAAGGGCCTGTGACATGTGTGAAGGTACGGGGAAATCCTTCCTTTGTCGTCTTTTTTTTTTTTAAGTGTCCAAAGACTGTAACAGCGTCTTTAATCATCAGCAGGGCTTCATCATCACTGGACTGTAACAGCGTCTTTAATCATCAGCAGGGCTTCATCATCACTGGAGCTTTCACTGTTTGAACCTGCACCTCTGCACTGGTCACTGGCCGTACGCCCTAGCTCACTATCTCTGTATGCCACGGGCTGAGATGGTATTTGATAAAGACTTTGGCCTCACATTGAAGTTCCAAACGATTATTCAGGGGGCGACTTCACAGACACTCCCTACGCCATTAACCACACCCAGACAAACCGGTCCCGGCCGATTCCTACAAAAATCCCACTTACCACTACCTTCCTGCATCCGCTGCTCATGGTATCCCTCCTCCACCTCATCTCTGCTTACAGTGGCCACACAGGAAGGTCAACAGTCCACCCCTCAGCCAGGTGTGATCCCTTCGTAGGTCTGCAAGCTAATTAAGCATACCACTATAACGACCTCAAAGGCAACCTTTGTGCTTTGAGCTCGAGATTTATATATCTGAGCTTTCATAAAACTTGAATGCAACTGGCAATAAGACCCCTCCCACACCTCACTGTCCTCTATAGTATCATTAATTAATGTATTAGCAAAACAGATACTTATTAGTAGCAACAGATATACCGCGCACTCATCATTATGCTAATATTGCCCCTTTTCTGTCAGAGGGTGTGGGAGGGGGTTCAGAATTTTCGGGCTACTGCATTACTGCTGGACCGAGCCTTTGTGACACTTTTTGAAACTGGCCCACCGCGGAGAGGCAATTTTGGGGCGTCGACCCCCGGTGGAAGCGCAGGCCTCAGCTGGCCGGCCGCTTGCATTGACGGGTGATGAGCCGAGACGCGCGTGCGGAGGACACGCCCGATCGCCCCGGCGTCCCGCTAGGCCTCCCGCAGCAGCCTGGCTGCACGGCTGCATGCAGAACCGCATGGGGAGCCATGCAAGGGGATGCAGGCTGGTAACGCAGGGAATTAACCACATCTGTTAGTGACCACATCACACAATCCCATGTGGAGATAGTGCTGTATTTTGGAAAATAGATATTTTAGAGCTTATATTTTTAAGCCTGATCAATGTATTATGACGTATAACATAATATAACAGCATACTACACTGTATTTCTGCTTTGCGTTAATATATTGTAAAAATAACGGCAATATTCTGGGGCTGAAAAATATATTTCTCAATATGTTACAATGTATTTCATTTTTGTGTGGGAGGGTAGAATGTATGTGCATATGTACATACAGTATACGGATCAGCATTGCTCATTAGTTCGGCGAGGGAGAGTGGTGAAGCTGGAGAACACAGTTTAATTTTGCATCGAAATGGCGCGTTTCTCTAGCGGTGTGACATACAGTCTTGGTCTTCGAACCCGTCCCGGCAGTGGGGTGAGGACAGAGAGGGAGAGGGGCTGCCAGTCTCCTGTCAGGTGAAGCCAGAAAGCCTGCTGAGGCCGGGATGCATGCAGGGGTAGGGAGGCGCATTGAATTGCACCGCTAGCTGGGTTAGTTTAAATTGATCACCTTATTTCAGCACTGGAAGGTCACAATCCCTGGCTTTAAGTGAATGGAAGTACTATTTGAAAGACAATTGGCTGACTGCCTGCTGGTGCCTAGCAACCCAAAGAGACACCTTCAGTCCAACAGTAGCACATGTACTATTACAATAAGAGACTGAGGGAGGACAAAATGAAGATGGGAAGAAAAAAAGAAAGAGGAGAATTGAAAGACAAAGAAAGCAGAGGAAAAGGAGAGAAAAGGCAGTGTTAGGCCACAATGCGGTGTGGGAAGAAACAGACCTCCTGACCCAAATGTTGCCATTTTAACGCCTGAGTGTTGTGGTCTTAAGCAAAGCACTTAACCAGAATAGCTTCTGTAAATATCTGGCTGTATAAATGGATAATAATGTTATCTCATAGACACAGACCCTGGCAAAGACATAAACACACACACACACATACACAGGTGGTTGGGAGTGGAGGAATTAGTGCAGGTTAACAGATGAGGGCAGTCTGTGTGTCATTATTGCCACACGGAGAGTCTGTCAGAAACTCCAGCCATTCCAGGGCCAACTGCACTCACCTTTAGTGCTGTTAAAAAATCTATCTATTTATCTATCTATCTATCTATCTATCTATCTATCTATTTACCTGCCTACCTACCTGTCTATCTATCTATTCAGCTGTCGACTTTAAGGCCCTGTAGTGCCTTCCAGATGGCAGCAGAGAGAAGAGGTGATGGCAGAGGTGAGTTGCATCCCTCAGAATGCTGCTGGCTCTGTGGAGGCAGCGCGATCTGAAGGTGTCTTCCAGTGAGGGCAGGGGGAGGCCAATTATTTTCTGGGTTGTGTTTATGACTCTCTGGAGAGCTCTCCTGTCTGTTGATGTGCAGTTGGCATACCATGCTGTAATACAGTATGTCAATACACTCTCAACAGAGCAGTGGTAGAAGGACACAAGCAGCTCCGTGGACAAGTTGGTCTTCGTAAGTGTCCTTAAAATGTATAGCCGCTGTTGAGCCTTCTTGACCAGAGCAGTGGAGTTGACTGTCCATGTGAGGTCCTCTGTGATATGGGTTCCTAGAAACTTGAAGCTGGAAACCCTCTCCACTTCTTCTCCTTTGATGTTTAGAGGAGAGAGGTCCTCGTGGTGTCTCCCGAAGTCTATGATGAGTTCTTTAGTTTTCTTGATGTTCAGTGATAGGTTATTCTCTGTGCACCATCCTGCCAGTCAGCAGACTTCATCTCTGTAGGCTGTCTTGTCACCGTTTGAGATCAATCCTACCACTGTTGTGTCATCTGCAAATTAAATGATTGTGTTTGAGGGATATGTGGGGACGCAGTCATATGTGTAAAGATAATAGAGGAGTTGACTCAGCACGCAGCCATGTGGTGCGCTGGTGCTGAAGGTCAGGCTTGGGGAGACGTGGGGGCCGAGTCTGACTGTCTGGGGGCAGTTGGATAGGAAGTCCTTGATCCATATGCACAGTGGTTTACTGAGACCCAGCTCAAGGAGTTTGGTGACCAACTTGCTGGGGACAATAATGTTGAATGCAGAGCTGTAGTCTATAAAAAGCATCCTCACATGTGTCCCCTTCTGTTCGAGGTGGGTCAGTGCTGTGTGGAGAGCCGTGGTGATGGCAGCTTCTGTAGATCTGTTTGCTCTGTAGGCATACTGGTGCTGGTCCAGGGCGGGGGGGAGGGTGGGTTTGATGTGCTTCAAAACCAGTCATTCAAAGCACTTTGCTATGATGGGTGTGAGTGCCACTGGTCTATAGTGTGTGTGAGGTCATATGGGCATATTTTTTGTTGTAATTTGATGTCATTAATATCGATACTTTAATTAGCACTTGCTTTAGCAAATGTGTATGTACTGACGTATGGAAAATACTTGGTTTTGTATATGTAAGTAGCTTGGCGTGTTTGTTTCGTGAAAGTGATTTTGTCTGAGTCATGATTGTGCAGAATTCTTTAATTTTCCCAGTTGCATAAAATAGCATGGAAACCCAATCGCGCACTCCACTATAAAACTAGTGGCAGAAGAGGGTACTACATCGCTAAATGATTTCTGCTGTCACAGACATGTGTGTGCCAGTTTCTAATTTGTGCATGTGAGGAACTTATAATGTGCAGATAAATTTGTGACAAAGAAGAACAAGCCAAGTAAGTGCAGAGGAACACTTGTACAGGCGCGCGCACACACACACACACACACAAGAATGAAATGAAGCATGTGTAAATTCACAGAATTTTTTTCTTTCATGAAAACTAGCCAGATCATTACACTGCTTTATAAGGACACAGCAGGAGTGCCCCAACAGGGAATCGAACCAGCAGCCTTCCGGTTATGAACCCTGCTCCTTACCACTATGCCACAGTGCTGCTCAAACCAGTGAAGTCATGAAGGTGATGGCTATCTCAGTTGCAGTAATCCAAACGCTGGGCCTGGGAGGAGATGGCTGCTTTTCTGTCTACAGAGGAGGAGCGGGTACTGAGAGGGTTCAGTTGTTTTTCATTTTCCTTTTTGGGGGGGGGGGGGGGGGGGGGGGCATCATCCCAGGAGCAGGACTCACCAGCAGCCAAGCATGTGGAGTCAGGGAGGAAGCTCCTCCTGGTAATTGGGTTACTAAAAGGGCTAATGCTCTCCATTAAATCAGAGCACCCCCCCCCCCCCCCCCGCTGTCTCACAGCTGACGCCTCCTCACTCTCCAAACCCCCCACCCTGGGACTGGCAGTGCGGCAGCGGGGGGGGTGTTCACATGCCAGGGGAGGAGATCAAATGTGATTAGTGTCATTTTCCAGTAAATATATTCTCATTGAGTAAATATCCTCCCACACTGAGATTAAATATGCTCCAGGTATAGAGTAAATTTACTCTAAAATTAGTTCATATATTCCCATATTGGAGCACGTACTCTCATGCTTAGAGCAGTTAGTCCTAAGGGCAAACCTAGCTTGTTTGATTATAACAGGCTTGGTTTGTTTGTTTTATTACAAGGGTGAATTAGTACGATAATTTAACTCACATACTCAGACTTAGTGGACCATTTTACTCTGAGTGAATATGCTCCCATACTCAGAGTGAATGCACTCTGATACGTATGGGACAGGTGAAAAAAGGGGAAACTGAGGATAAAGAGACTGATAACAGGGAAAGAGGCAGAGAGCTGGAAAGAGAGGGAGGGGAGGGCAGTGAAAATGAACTGGTGAGAGAGAGAGAGTCAGACAGAGAGGAGGAGGAGGACAGAGAGGGACTGATGGAGAGTGCTGTGGGGGGCGGCAGCTGTGGATGTGTTCATTATCCCAGACTGTGTCACAGCTCAGAGAGGTGTGAGCCTGTGTGCATCTGAGTGTCTCCAATTACCTCCCGAAATACACCCCTCCCCCATGTCCGTGCAGTCGGGGGGGCACCCAGCTCTCAGAACTAGGAGGGGGTGGGGGGAGGGAAGTCTTGGTTGGGGATCAGGGACTCTCGTTTCCTGATCTGGAGAGGAGAGGGTGCCAGTTACCCGTCAGGGCCTTGAAGATCGGCACTCGGAGAGACGGGTCAGCAGCAGCGGCGCACCACGCCCAGGCCGCAGGCAGGGGGCGCCGTCATCACCGCGAGCCCTAACTCACCCGCGGCCACGGGGCCAGTGGAAGTCAGCAATGGCCCACGTTTGCCACAAACCCTTAGCCCTCGATGTCTCCTCCCCTCAGTGCCCCCCCACTATTCCCCACTACCCCCTCCCCCAAATAACCCCTCCCACCAATGATCAATGCCAATCGAAACCCTCCCCCTTGATGACTCCTCCCATTTACCCTCAAAAACTGCTCTCATCAATAACCTTGCCCATTAGTGCTGAATATCTTCTACATTTTGTAACTCAGGTTGTTTATCCACAATGACCCCTACAAATAGCTCCAAATATAGACCTTCGATGACTAATGATGTAAAATAATAATAAAAAACATGCGAGACTAATTTCACAGACCACCTAAACTTTCATACATTGCAGTTGTAATGAAATTGATCACAGGTTACCCCAAAAAACATCTCTTTCCACAGCCTGCATAACCCCAACCCAGACCTTAGCCCTTCAAAATCAAATATTTGCATCAAATAATACACACGTCATCAAACTTAATAATCAATAATTTTGGGAAGATGAGATATTGCTGCAAAGTGTGTAAACATTTGAGAAAAACTAATTTAATCACTTCAGTGGCATCAAGGTTTCAATTCCATAATCATAGTGCAATGTAAGCACAAAGCAACTTGGAATGATAATCTTTATTTAGTTTAAAAATGATAACCTTTAGGCCATTACAAAAACAATGTTGTTTATTTAGACAGCTGTGTTTCAGACAGAACTGTACCTTTGATGTTTCTGTCATACCTCATATTGTCACTTTTTTGTTTTCACATGAGGTTTGAATGCCTGAATGGAGATTGCAGGAATTCCCTTTCCTTGTTATCTAAGAAAATCCTGTTTTTTGCATTTGAAATTCATCAGCGGACCATGCTTCACAGCAGGAGATGAAGCACATGGCAAAACTCTGCCTCACTCCTGTCATTTTGGCGCTATGGCGAACGCAGCATTAGCACACGTCACGGTTGCTAAGCAGCAGCTGAGCGGAGAGATTGGCTTTTGCATATTTATCTTGCCACGGTACGTCAGTTCACAGTTTTACCCTACTTTGAAATTGTGTTTAATCGCCCGTGCTTAAACAGTGTCTTCTGAAAATACCATTTCTTCTTTCCTAATTGCTGATAGCAGTTTGTTTTTTTGACTATCCATCTGTGATTTGTTAATGGCATGGGCCGTACTCAATGGAGGAACCCACAGAGGAGCCATGGAAGAGATGTGGGAGAGCCATGAGAGAGCTTTAGAAAAGCCGTGGGAGATCCATGGGAGAGATGTGGGAGAGATGTGGATGAGATGTGAGAGAGATGTGGAACGAGATGTGGGAGAGATGTGAGAGAGATGTGGGAGAGATGTGGATGAGATGTGGGAGAGATGTGAGAGAGATGTGGAACGAGATGTGGGAGGGATGTGAGAGAGATGTGGGAGAGATGTGGGAGAGATGTGGATGAGATGTGGAACGAGATGTGGGAGAGATGTGGGAGAGATGTGGGAGAGATGTGTGAGAGATGTGGATGAGATGTGGGAGAGATGTGGATGAGATGTGGAACGAGATGTGGGAGAGATGTGGGAGAGATGTGGATGAGATGTGGAACGAGATGTGAGAGTGATGTGTGAGAGATGTGGATGAGATGTGGGAGAGATGTGTGGGTGAGATGTGGGAGAGATGTGGGAGAGATGTGGATGAGATGTGGGAGAGATGTGTGGGAGAAATGTGGGAGAGATGTGGATGAGATGTGGGAGAGATGTGGGAGAGATGTGGGAGAGAGATGTGGGAGAGATGTGGGAGAGATGTGGATGAGATGTGGATGAGATGTGGGAGAGATGTGGGAGAGATGTGTGAGAGAGATGTGGGAGAGATGTGTGAGAGATGTGTGAGAGATGTGGATGAGATGTGGGAGAGATGTGTGGGAGAGATGTGGGAGAGATGTGAGAGAGATTTGGGAGAGATGTGGATGAGATGTGGGAGAGATGTGTGAGAGATGTGGGAGAGATGTGGATGAGATGTGGGAGAGATGTGGATGAGATGTGGGAGAGATGTGGGAGAGATGTGGATGAGATGTGGGAGAGATGTGGGAGAGATGTGTGAGAGATGTGGAAGAGATGTGTGAGAGATGTGGGAGAGATTTGGGAGAGATGTGGGAGAGATGTGTGAGAGATGTGGGAGAGATGTGGATGAGATGTGGATGAGATGTGGGAGAGATGTGGATGAGATGTGGGAGAGATGTGGGAGAGATGTGTGAGAGATGTGGATGAGATGTGGATGAGATGTGGGAGAGATGTGGATGAGATGTGGGAGAGATGTGGGAGAGATGTGGGAGAGATGTGTGAGAGATGTGGGAGAGATGTGGATGAGATGTGAGAGAGATGTGGATGAGATGTGGGAGAGATGTGGGAGAGATGTGTGAGAGATGTGGGAGAGATGTGGGAGAGATGTGGATGAGATGTGGGAGAGATGTGGGAGAGATGTGGGAGAGATGTGTGAGAGATGTGGGAGAGATGTGGATGAGATGTGAGAGAGATGTGGATGAGATGTGGGAGAGATGTGGGAGAGATGTGTGAGAGATGTGGGAGAGATGTGGGAGAGATGTGCAAGAGATGTGCGAGAGATGTGGAAGAGTCATGGAAAATTTTTGGGGCAGGCGTCGGAAAGGCTGTGTGAAGTTTTCACAGAGAATAACACAGATGACTGGTGTCTGTATTGTGCTAAGCTGCATGTTTCCATTACGGCATTGAAGCAAATTTCTCTTTGAGCACAATAATAAGATATTTGCTTTGCTTGTGCACTACATTAACCAAAATGAGTGTTCGTGCTGAAATTGTTTTGCTGTGAAAGTTCCGTACCATGTGATACTGAAAAGGACAGAGCAATGATTACTTTGTTCGCTGCAATAACTCACATATGTTGGAATCATGTGCAAAAAGATCCTTACATTTATTTATTTACTTTTTGCAATGTTAATGTTGTGTGGAATTTAAGAATATGACAGAAGACAAAGAAGAAGAAGAAGAAGACAGAGAAGGAGAAGAAGAAGGAGTAAAAATAACCTTTGATGAAGTGAACAAAACAGTGAGTTCAGCTTAACACAGTGTAACACAAGTGAGTTGCTAACTAGCCACATAGCTAATTTCCCTTGTTCTCCAGGCATTTCCATATACCCAGCACCACACAGCTCTCTTTTTAAGCTGTCCAGGAAAAGGGGGCTTGTGCATATCTTTAAATCGCACCTTCTTCCTTGCTGACCGATCACACTAATGGAACTGTCTTATGCAGTGGTGATTGGGTACCAGCATAAAGTCATTGGAGCCAAACCTAGAGAATCGTTCTGTGATTGGTTGTAGTTATTATTTACCCGTCATCAGCCAAGGTTACTTTTATCATAATTGTTTTGGTGTGACCACGTTCATTTGAACCTGAGAGATTTACATTTTTAAACCATTACAGTTATAGTTATCACCCCTCTATGACTGGGCTGTAATGAGCTCACAGATGACTGACAGCTGGGGGGGGGGGGTCAGAGGTCACACCCGCTTGTCTGTGAGTGAGTGCTGCCATCAGTGCCTTCACTATTCTGAGCCAATGAGCAGAGAGAATCCTACCCACGTGTCCAATCAGATTGCTTGTGAGATGTCCGTTTCCTGAGCGTGGTTTGCCCTCTCCTGTTCTCACTGGAGAGGCGTTGCTGTGGCTCATGCTTTTGGTTCTTTTTCCCTCGGCGTCTCCAAGACGAAGCAGCACCAGGCGGCTCCACAGTGACGGGAACGATGAGTGTCGTCATCTGAAAATGCAGAAAATGCCACCTTTTACCCACAAGGCAGGGAATGTTCCCCAGAGCCCCACCCCCTTTCCACCACCCCCGCCTTTCATTAACTTACTCTGCTAGAATCCTTCACAGTTTTTTCTCTCTCCCTTTCTCTCTCTCCTTCTGTCTCTCCCCCCCTCTCTCTCTCTCTCTCCCTCCACCCCTCTCTCATGTCTCTCAAAGTCACGTTCAAATCTGCCTCCCTAGCAAGGTAAATGCAAAGAATTGTACAGCCAAAGCACATGATCAATTAAAATGTCATAATAAATAACAAAACAAAAAGTAAATAGACACATATGAGTAGGTAAATAGAAACAACCTTGCAATAATGATAGTAGCTGTAACAGCTATGATAATTGCAAGAATTACAACAATTATTTTAGGGATAAAGCCCTGGTCACTAACTCACTGTCTCCTTTTTGCATCTCCCTCTCTCTAATTTCCTCTGTCAGACCCAGTTCCATGTGCCTGCTGTCCTGATCTCTGTCAGACCCAGCGCTGTGTGCTTGCTGTCATGATCTCTGTCAGACCCAGTGCTGTGTGCTTGCTGTCCTGATCTCTGTCAGACCCAGTGCCGTGTGCTTGCTGTCCTGATCTCTCTCATATCCAGTGCTGTGTGCTTGCTGTCCTGATCTCTGTCATACCCAGTGCTGTGTGCTTGCTGTCCTGATCTCTGTCATACCCAGTGCTGTGTGCTTGCTGTCCTGATCTCTGTCAGACCCAGCGCTGTGTGCTTGCTGTCCTGATCTCTGTCAGACCCAGCGCTGTGTGCTTGCTGTCCTGATCTCTGTCATACCCAGCGCTGTGTGCTTGCTGTCCTGATCTCTGTCATACACAGCGCTGTGTGCTTGCTGTCCTGATCTCTGTCATACACAGCGCTGTGTGCTTGCTGTCCTGATCTCTGTCAGACCCAATGCTGTGTGCTTGCTGTCCTGGCCTAGGCCCATATTAGCGAGAGCTGGAGTTGATCCAGAGGACAGAGAGATACTGAACTGCAGCTGACCTCTCAGTAACACACAGCACTGGGTGCACAAAGAAGAAAGAAAGAGAGAGAGAGGGGAGGAAAGAGAGAGAGAGAGAGAGGAGGACAGAGAGAGAGAGAAAAGAGGACAGGAGGAGAGGGGAGTGGGGGAGAGGCAGAGGAGAGAGAAAGAAAGAGAGAGATAAGGGAGGAAAACACCCACGCACACACACATAAACGCACGCACGCACGCACACACAAACATACACACACGCACGCACACACACACACACGCACGCACGCACACACACAAATGCACGCATGCACGCACACACAAACATACACACACACACACACCCACCCACACACACACACGTTGTCCTGCGCTCATCATTATGCAGCTTCATGACCGAATTGCATTCGACAGACTGAACACACAGCAGCAGCAAGCTCATCACAGCCCAATATTAAAGGCACTCATAACCCTCCATTAATCCTCGGTGAATACCAGGCCATTATCAGCGGAGAACACGGGCCACAGGGCCAGGGGAGACACGTGCAGGGACAGATAACTGCCTGATTGATCGACTCCCACCCTCTCTCCCCATTGGCCCGCGTGAGAGGAAGGCCCCGATTGGCCAGGTGAAGAGTGAGAAAGTCACCCCCCTCTTAATGTTTGAATTTTATTGTGTATGTTGGTCCCACATGCTCAGAACCGTGAGTTTCGGTGGGGTGTGTACCCAAACAGACCCCCCCCCGTGAGGCCAGGGGATGGGGGGGAGCAGGGAAGGATCAGGATCAGGGCAGCTTACCCGCCTAATTTTCGGCAGAGGCGCCCAAGCCTTACGGCGCTGCCCGGGACGGGCGGCAGGGTCGGGGGGGTGTGAAATGACACCGCCAGCACAGAGCAGGAACACTGGCACACCTGGGCGCACACCTGCAAAACACCTGTCACACGTCTGCCATGCCCGTGTCACCTGTCACTCCTGCGGCCGGCTGCAGAACCGTGAGCTGGCCCCCGGGGGCTAAATCCTAATTTTTCCCAGACTCCTTTTTCCGTGTACATGTGTGTATCTGTGGTCCCTGAGGAGTCCCTGTTGGTCTGGCTGCGATTCATTACGTTACTTTACATTACATTCATTTAGCAGACACTCTTATCAAGAGCGACTTCCATCATGATAGGAATGGACATCCATTCACTTTAAAGGAGCAACAGTGTCTGACCAGGCTAACAGCACTCCCCGACCAGCGAGTGAGAGTGTGACAGAGCCGGCCGATACTCTGCACATAAATTAACAGAAGGAGTAAAACTTTACAAAAAACAATTTATTAAAAAAAAAAACACTCACAAACACAGGAGCACTAGTCTACAGCCACCAGCACACAAAATGGCTTCCAGAAGTCTCAACCCCTTCTGTGTGGCCACACACCTGTATATAACATGCCTGATTAGGACAGGTGTGACCAATTAACTGGTTCACAGACATACAAGACAATAACAAAACATTAAACATTAAACAATTATTAAACAATCAATTAAGACAAACATGAAACCTGTTCCAGTTTTAGCTGATTGAGTTAAAGCGCTTATTTTACAAGATGGAAAATGGACAACGAGGATCCTCAATTTAACCAATTAAACAAACAATTAAACAATTAACATTCAGTCTGTTGGGGTGGGGTGAAGGGCTGCTCCTTCACAGTGAGCATAACACTATTCAAGCCCTGCTCCAAGTTAACGTGTGCAACTTGAGTAGACAAGCGAAGGCAGGTACAGTACCCTACATCAGTCGCATACTACCATACATTAGCTAATTTCATTATGTTAGCGTCTACGACCATCTGCATCTCAGAGCCAGTGTGTCGGTCTCAAGTGTTATGCTTAGTGTGCTGCTATCAGTGTGTTACTGTCTGTCTTTAGGGCTAAATCTTCAGGCTTAAAGTGAAGATAGTCTCATTGTTACAGTGTGGTAGTCTCAGGGTGTGTGTGTGTGTGTGTGTGTGTGTGTGTGTGTGTGTGTGTGTGTGTGTGCATGTGCGTGTATGTGTGTGTGTGTGTGTGTGTGTGTGTGTCAGTCACATTATGTTAATTTCTCTGTGTGTTAGTCTCAAAGCGCATGCTTGCGAGTATGTAAGTCTCAGTATGTTAGTGTCATAATATGAGTGTTTCAGCAAATGTTGTTGGTCACATGGTCTGCTGGTCTCTGTTTTGTGTTATTCTCACATGTTTTCAGAATTCTAATTTTGAAGAAGTGAAACTGTGATTACGTGCGTGACTGTGTGTGCGTGGAAGACGGCTGAGGGGATCAGAGGTGAGAAAGTAAGACTCCCACTCCAGCAGAAAAAAAT
>NC_050583.1:4387544-4522544 GCF_013368585.1 Megalops cyprinoides | reverse complement strand
CTCACTACAGGGGATATCAGAGTGCTCACTACAGGGGATATCAGAGTGCTCACTACAGGGGATATCAGTGTGCTCACCACAGGGGATATCAGAGTGCTCACTACAGGGGTATCAGAGTGCTCACTACAGGGGATATCAGAGTGCTCACTACAGGGGTATCAGAGTGCTCACTACAGGGAATATCAGAGTGTTCACTACAAGGGATACCAGAGTGCTCACTACAAATGATATCAGAGTGCTCACTACAGGGGATACCAGAGTGCTCACTACAGGGGATACCAGAGTGATCACTGCCAGTAGATATCAGAATGCTCATTGCCAGAGGATATCAGAGTGCTCACTACAGGGGATATCACTATAGGGGTATACTTGCCATTGACATGTATACAATTACATTGGCAAAAGCAGATACTGGAATCTGTTTTATTATTTGGGGGAAATATAAATACAATGTACATTTCTGTATGTTTTGCACATTGTTATAAGCGTAGCTCTGTCCTGATAGGCTGGCAGTGTGGGCACAGCTTGTCCTCCCCGGGTTGCAAGGACTGTCAGTGGCGGCCAGTAGAAACAGCCAGGCCCCGTTCGTCTTTCATTAATCTGATACAGTGCTCCTTGTGTCAGTGCTCCCGCCCCCTAGCCGTGGTGTTTTTGTTTTCCCTGTCCATGTGCTTTTGTTTTCCTTGTGTTTTAGCCCTGCCCCGCTCCATCTCCATCTCTCTCGTTCCCTCTATCCAGCAGTTAATAAAAATACTGAGAAGAGATTTTTGTTTCACTTCCAAGAAATAGGAAGACATTATGCTTAGGGAAAATATCTAAATTAATAGCACTCAAAAATTCAATATTCCAATGTAACATTAAAGTGGAAACAGGCCACATTTCTGAACTACTTTACACTGTCTTGCCAGTACAGGCAATTTTAATATTATCTCTATGAATGTTATTTGATTTTTCTTTTAAATTTTGTGATTCTTTAATGGTTTGAGCATTGAAAAGACAATTGAAAGAGATTTTAATTATATGGCAACATGGTATATCTAAATATATAGCATCATATTCTAACATACATTTTTTCACAATAACCATAGTATATTAGAAAAGTGGTACTCATGTTAATACTCACAGAGCCTTTCTGCAGCACCTCACAGCTGGAACCAGTCTCCTGCGCCCCTCGTCTGAGGTCCTGTATTTACCCAGGTCAAACTCATCCAGCACCTCCTCTGACGTCAGGAGCATATAGGCCAGGGCAGAGCAGTGTGCAGGTGAGATCCTTTCATGACTTTCTGAGCTCAGGTACTTTTGGACCTCCTTCACAAATGAATCATCATTCAGTTCAGCCAGACAGTAGAACAGATTGATGCACCTCTCTGGGGAGGAATCATCCTTCTTCAACTCCTTGATGTACTGGATTGTTTTCTTGATGCTCCCTGAGTTACTTCCTGTCTTTGTCAGAAGGCCTTTGAGAAGCTTCTGATTGGAATCCAATGAGAGGCCAAGAAGGAATCGCAGGAAAAGGTCCAGGTGCCCATTCTTACTCTCCAGGGCCTTGTCAACAGCTCCCTTGTGCAAGTCATAGATTGACTGATTGAAGAATAGAAACTTTTTACTTGATAATCCTGTTAATGTATTTACATTCTTGACTACATATGAGTGAAGTACATACAACGCAGCCAGATACTCCTGGAGGCTCAGATGCACAAAGCTGTACACTTTCTTCTGGTACAGCACAGACTCCTCTTTAAAGATCTCTGTGCACACCCCAGAGTACACAGACGCTTCAGTGACATCAATGCCACACTTTCTCAGGTCCTCTTCATAGAACATGAGAGTGCCATCTTCCAGGTGTTGAAAAGCCAGCTGCCCCAGTTTCAGAATGATGTCTTTATCCAGCCCCAGAAGCTTTTGTAGATCTGTCTCATTTCTTCCCTGATATTTCTGATTCTTGATGTTGGACTGAATGAGCAGGAATTGTGTGTACATTCCAGTCAGAGTTTTAGGGATTTCTCCACAGTCAGCTTCACCCAACAGTCGCTCCAGAACAGTAGCAGAAATCCAACAGAAGACTGGTATGTGACACATGATGTAGAGACTCCTGCATGATTTCATGTAAGAGATAATTCTGCTGGCCTGGTTCTCATCACTGAATCTCTTCCTGAAGTACTCCTCCTTCTGTGGGTCACTGAACCCTTGTATCTCTGTCAGCCGGTGGACATATCTGGGAGGAATCTGATTGGTTGCTGCTGGCCGGGAGGTGATCCAGAGGAGAGCAGAAGGAAGTAGATTCCCCTTAATGAGGTTTGTCAGCAGCACATCCACTGAGGATGTCTCTGTTACATCAGACAATACCTCGCTGTGTTGGAAGTTGAAGGAAAGTCTGCTTTCATCCAGACCATCAAAGATGAACACAACTTTGTCAACATCAGACTCAATGTTTTCAATTCCTTTCATTTCAGGGTGGAAGACATGCAGAAGCCCAATCAGACTGTACTGTTCATCATTAATCAAGTTCAGCTCCCGGAAAGAAAGAACAAACATGAAACGAACATCCTGATTGGCTTTTCCTTCTGCCCAGTCGAGAATGAACTTCTGCACAGAGACTGTTTTTCCAATGCCAGCAATCCCCTTCGTCAGCACAATTCTGACGGGTTTCTCTTGTCCAGGTAAGGGTTTAAAGATGTCATTGTAGTTGATTGCAGTGTCTTGTGTGGTCTGTTTCCTGGATGCTGTCTCAATCTGCCACACCTCGTGTTCATTATTGACGCCCTCACTGTCCCCCTCTGTGATGTAGAGCTCTGTGTAAATACTGTTGAGGAAGGTGTTTTTCCCTGATGTCATAACCCCTTCAAATATGCACTCAAACCTCTTCTTCAGACTGGATTTCAGTTTCTCTTGGACTCTTTGTGCACATTTCTCTGTAAAAATGAAGGCATTTTCAGAACAGACTGTTGCAGAAGGGTGTGAGCATATTATGTGTTATTAAACAGCAGTTGTGTCTGTTGATAGTTATGGTGTGAGTGAGATAAATTGGTGAGGTTTTCCAAGAGATTGTAATAATAATACAGTGGGAATCATCTTACTATTTTCTGCTTCCAGGTTCTGATCACTGTAACATGGGGGTGAAGCATCTACAATCATGGACTGCGGGGAAATAAAGACACCCGTTAAACCAGAGCTTAAGAACACAGAATAAAAAGGTTATAAGAAAACTAAGAAATAGTTGTAGAAAATACATAATTTCAGTTGAAGAAACATTAACTTCTTTTCAGTGAGGAGATTAGATGAAAATGAACACAGGACAAACTGAGTAGGTATAAGATATGCAGAGTGAGGTGAATGAGTGAGTGTGTGACACAGACAGGTGAATGGCTTTATACTGGACAGACAGATTCAGATGAATGAGTAACTGTAGGTGCAGGTAGATTAAGGTGATTGAGTGACTCCAGGTGCAGGCAGATACAGGTGAATGAGTGACTCCAGGTGCAGTCAGATTCAGGTGAATGAGTGAAGTCCTTTACCTGCTGGCAGAGTCTCTGCTGGCTCATCTGCTCACACACTGCAGAGATGGACTGGAGCTCTGACAGCTCACTGCAGACACAGGAACACACATTTAATCAGTGCTTGGGCAATGAAATGGCTCAGTTAGGAGCATCATAAAGCTCGAACACTTGCAAGGAGCATTTTCCCTGGTGATATGAACCAGTTTTGTATCATAAAATATTCACTGAACTTCTACAGGGACTTTGCATTTAAGGTAAAATGTAGAAGACAGAAAAATCAGAATGTTCTTTATGTTTCACAGTGATCCCTAGTAGAAATTTCTGCATCTGTTGAAAGTGTTTTACCAGATGTGTGTGTGGATTTGAAATGAAGCAATCAAGAATTTAAAAAATGTATTTATGATTATGTCAGTTTGTCCAATTACTGAAAATGGGGGGACTATGTATAAATATTACTGTGATTCTTAACGGTTTATAGGATATTTTTGTCAAGCCCCTTGAATTAAAGCTGAAAGTCTGCACAGAGTCGGGGACGGGAGATTCCCATTGGTGAGCATTTATTCCCTGTTGCTACAGGCCATCTGTTGGATTGTGCAGGTCACCAAAGAAAAAAAAAGCAGAGGGAGACTGAACCACAGAACTGCACCAAACGGACGCATGGCAGAACATTAGCTAAGAAATGCTGCTATATATACGACACACAAGTGCAAACATATACGCAGGGGGTACACAAATCAATAGAAACACTTAACAAACAACGAACTTTTACTGAAGAATACATTTCAAAGCTTCAGTCCTTTCTGGAAAGCTGTTAAACAAGTTTTGAACTGTTTCTAGTGGAATTTTGGACCATTCTTCAAGAATGAAAGCCTGCAGTTCTTTGAGAGATGAAGGAGGTGGAAATGTACCTTGTACTGAACGTTCCAGAACCCCCCATAAAGGTTCAGTGAAGGTTAACTAAAGGGGGATGGGCAGACACAGAACAGGCTGACTGTATCCTGGCAATAATTAATCCGTCTAACAGTGTGTATGGGGATGTTATCATCTGGGAATATGAGAAAACCTTGATGAAACTATGTTTACAAAATGGTGTGTACCTGGTGACCTAAAATGGCCTTGGCTGGAATTCTTCCCTGCATCGTATTTATCAGACCCACTAACTGAAAGAAGATGGCAGCCCATATCACAACAGATCTACCCCCATGTTTTTTTTAATCAAGCTCTTTTTATTAAAGATTTTCACTGTATACAAGTACAAACAGTACTAAACCCCTAAACCTACCCATACCACCCACACCTCAGACCTGTACCAATGAAATAGAGCTAGTCATATTCCAAAATTACATGAAAAGCAGAAATACATAATAATACCAATAATAAAGGATGAAAAAGAAAAAGAGGAAAATGAATAAATAAATAAATAAATATGAATATTGAATAAATAAATAAATAATAAATAAATAATAAATAATAAATAATAATAAATAAATTTATTTATTAATAAATAATAAATAAATAAATAAATAAATAAATAAATAAAAGGGGGGGAGTGGAGGCATACTATAGGTTTATATTCTCTGGTTCCATATTTTCCACAAATGTCAAGAAGGGCTGCCAGATCATGTAAAATCTCAGTACGGACCCTTGGAGAGAATATCTTATCTTCTCTAGTCTGAGATATTGCACAACCTCTTTAATCCATTGAGAGTAAGTAGGGGGAAGAGGATCTTTCCACCTAAACAATATTAGTCGCCTGGCCAACATAGTACAAAAAGCCAGCATATTGCATTTGTGATTATTTAATTGGACATCCGGCGGTACAACACCAAATAATGCAATATAGGGGGAGGGGTCTATTGGCTCCATATGTAATAAGCTTGCAGGGGCTGGTTTACACCTATCGCATGTAGGGTCCAAATTTGGTCTAATTCTAGACAGTCTAATCTTGCACCAATGAAGTCGATGTACTACTTTGAACTGTATAACAACATGGCGTTGACAGATGGATGATGAGTAAATTCTTCGAATAATTTTCTGCCAGATTTCTTCTGAAATTTGTTCATCTAAGTCCTCTTCCCACCTGCTCTTAAGATCATCTAAAATTACCAAATTGTGTAGATTGAGAAGGTCATATATCCTACCTATAATCTGCTTGAGGTCTATCCTGAGTTTGAAAATAGAGTCTAACAGTGACGTGGGGGGATATAAAGGAAAACAATCAAAATGTGAGGCTACAAAGCTCCGCAGCTGTAGATATCTGAAAAAATGTGATCTAGGAATACTAAATTTATTCACCAGTTGTTCAAAGGATGCAAAATTATTATCTATATAGAGGTCATGAAATGATGAGATCCCACTCCTAGACCAAATATTAAATGCTCCATCTGATGTCGAAGGGGTAAACATGTGGTTTTTAACTATCGGAGCGAATAGTGAGGAATTGTGAAGGGCAAATGACCGCCTAAACTGATTCCAAACTTTTACTGACTGTACAACAATGGGGTTGTTGGTATAATAAGAGATGGGCCTTTCCAATGGGAGTTTGGAGCACAGTAACGCTGGTAAGGAGGTAGGGCTGCAAGATGAACTCTCTAAGATTAACCATTTGGGGGCATCAATGCCATCTACGTCCTTCAGCCAATACATCAACGCCCTAATGTTAGCTGCCCAATAGTAATACTGAAAATTTGGGAGTGCCATACCACCCTGAGGACGAGGCTTCTGCAGTATGCATTTCCGTATTCAAGGGGGTTGGGGTGGGGGGCAGACACAGAACAGGCTGACTGTATCCTGGCAATAATTAATCCGTCTAACAGTGTGTATGGGGATGTTATCATCTGGGAATATGAGAAAACCTTGATGAAACTATGTTTACAAAATGGGGTGTACCTGGTCACCTAAAATGGCCTTGGCTGGAATTCTACCCTGCATCGTATTTATCAGACCCACTAACTGAAAGAAGATGGCAGCCCACATCACAACAGATCTACCCACATGTTTAACAGGAACAGGTAATATGGGTTGAAGGTATCCTTATAAGCTATGGCTTTCTCCAAATATTAACCCATCCAGATGTAGGGAAAAGAGTAAAGGGTTCATCAGATGATATTACTTTCTTTTGCTAGTCAGAAATGCAGGTTTTGTGCTCATTACACCAGGTTATCTGTTGTTGCATGTCAGCCTTGGTTACAAGGGGTTTGCAGATGGCAGCTGTGTAATATATGTATCAGCTTTGTGAAACTCATGATATACCGTTTTGTTGAGACTGGTCAGGGAACTATATATTCAGTTCTGTGGTCATTTTTGAGACTGTTGTTTTTGTGGGTTTTAGCAACTATCCTGTTGAAGGGACCCTATATCCCTGTTGGTGAGCATTTTTTCTTGTGACCACTGTTCCTATTTCCTGTAGCAGGTTTTCCTTGTTTAGCATATGCAATTATGATGTTAGAGACATAATGTTCTGTGACTGATGACGCTTCAATATGGGCAAAAACTATTTAAACTTTCAAAATCTGGTAAATCTCTTATGTTGCCATAGAAATTCAAATATTAAAGTGTTAATTTTAAAAAGTCTTTATACCTTAAACGTTGGGGTGATTAGTACTGACATTAATAAAGAAAGACATACATAAGCTGTATACATAGAAGCAATATATATGTGTGCATGTATGTATTTACAAGTGAGAAAAAATGAAAATCAATGCATACTTAAAATTCCTTTGGCGAAAAAATAAGAGTAAATGTACTGTTTAATAAATACCTTAGATCTTTACAGGTGAAGTAAACTGTCATGAAAAGTTTATTTTTTATGGCAAAAAAATGCATCTTGATGTTGTTAGGGAGCTAGTTAGGAACAGCCTATTACACACTGACATAGATGGCAAACCCTCCCTCTGCACCCCAGCAGGTGAGAGGAACAGTGGCAGATGGTGGTATTACACATAGCTGATGGTTCAGGTGAGTTATGTGTCTCTTCCTACTGTTAAGTACTTTCACTTCCTAAAAAAAGGGATTTTAGGCTCCTCAGTGGCT
The DNA here is from genome assembly GCF_013368585.1 of Megalops cyprinoides. NCBI lineage: Eukaryota > Metazoa > Chordata > Actinopteri > Elopiformes > Megalopidae > Megalops > Megalops cyprinoides. The sequence goes on along the minus strand of NC_050583.1, from coordinate 4,515,015 downwards.
CAGTCTGTAAAAGCACCTGATGTTTTCTATGCAACTCTGAGCCCTACAATCCGGGTTTGATCCCAGCCATGTCATAAGCCAGCAATTTTCTGTCTTGTAGCTCATCAGTGACCCCTGATGGTCACATTCTAACCGCATAAAGACCCATGTCTGTGCAAGCTTAGCATGGGGACAGCGGTGTGTATAGAGGCGATGGCTGACATCACGTGTTTCAGAGGAAGGCACGTGTTTGTTGGTGTGGGTTGCAGCCACAGGGAACCTCCTACAACACAACTGGGCATTTGAAAATGGGAGAAAATGTGGGAAAATCATTGGGCCATCAAAATTTTTATAATAAAGGAATTTTAACTGGTGCTTCCTTCTTCAGTTCCCTGCTTTAGCTGTTTCTACATTGAACTGCTTCAGTCCAGCTGCTGTATGACCTCTGTGGCATCCCTGAATATAGATCGGTATACAGTTACCCCTTTCTGTGAAACCGTCATCACCACTGCACTGCTACACTATGTGTCCAGGATATTCCAAATACCTGCAACACAACTGCATCACTGCCTTTTTATTTTTACCCACAGCTGAAAGAGCCCCTGCCTACCTCCAAGAATTCATCCAGCCCTACACACCAGCCCGACCCCTGCGCTCAGCAGCAACTGGACACCTCGCTCCTTGCATGGTCAGAGCCCAGTTAGCAAGACGAAAAGGAGAAACAAGCTCAAAATATCATTATATGACTACACACCCGCTCAAAAGCATCATGGACTTTCATTATTTCCAAAGAGTATTTTACCAGAAGTGAACCTGCTTTGCTTCATAAATAGTCACTGACTTTATACCGGGATTTACTTTATATACAGTATATATGTATAAACGGTGTTGATGCAGAGGTTAGTAGTAAAATAGTAAAATTTGCAGATGATACAAAACTAGGGAGTCTAGCCAACCGTATAGAATCAGCTAAGGTAATACAGGAAGACCTAAACAGCATCCAAAAGTGGGCAGATACCTGGCAGATGACATTCAATTTAGCTAAATGTAAAGTCTTGCATGTGGGAAATAAGAACCTGAGACAAGACTACTTCATGGGGGGGAAAAAAAACTAGAATGTGCTCAATTCAAAAAAGACTTGTGAGTAATAGTTGACCCAAGCTTAACAGGATCTAGGCAGTGTGCCGTAGCAGTAAAAAAGGCCAACAGGATGTTGGGATATATAGCCAAAAGTATTGATTATAAATCTAAAGAGGTTATGTTGAAATTATACAATGCTTTACTCAGACCTCACTTGGAATATTGTGTGCAGTTCTGGGCACCGCACTATAAAAAAAGATATGGAGGTTCTTGGAAAAGTTCAAAGAAGGGCATCTAAATTAGATCCTGGCATGAGATATAAAAGCTATGAGGAAAGATTCAAGTTACTTAACCTATTTAGACTTAGCAAGAGGAGACTTAGGGGTGATCTAATAGAGGTTTTTAAATGTATAAAAGGACTCAGTAAGGTTAACTATAATAGATTTTTTAGGGTGAGTTCAGACTGTAGAACAAGGGGACACAAATGGAAACTAGTGAAGAGTAAGTTCCACACTGACATGAGGAAGTACTAATTTACACAAAGAGTTATCAATACATGGAATAGGTTGCCAGCTCATGTAGTTGAGGCAGAGATTCTTGCTGTGTTCAAGTCCAGACTTGATGCAGTTTTGGATTCTCTTTAACTGAAATGGCAAGCTTAGTTGGGCCGAATGGCCTGTTCTCGTCATAATATGTTCTTATATTCACCTCAGGAATGGGACAGACCTCACCAGCTCATTTAATCATCATGAAGAGCACATGGTTACAGACACACTCCGTCTGACTTTGGACCAGCGCGAGTGAGACATGAGACTGTTTGAAGTCTGACTGGGTTGTAAAGTGAGGAAGAGCAGAGATGTGTTGGACAGGGACCACACATGGATAATACAAACACAGTGCTGCCCTGATACAGGGCCTCACCCAGCCTACAGCCCCTCTGCTGCTGCTCTCTTATGAGTCCCCCCTGAGGAGCGGGACCATGTGTTTGGGAAAGAACATTTAGCGGCTCAGTTCTGCATGTGCTGTTTGTGTCTAAAAATGAACCTTTTCGACAAAATTAACCATCTGAAGCATTTTTTCAAAATAGATTCTTTCTGTAGAGCTGCTCAAACTTTCCATGTTACAATGAGACCTACTGTTACATGGAAGTCAGGGCAACCAGCCCTCTCGTTCAGAACATGCTGAATGTCTAAGGTTGTAAAATTCCTTAAATGGTGACAATGAGTGTGTCCTTCACATAATAAATGCAATCTTTACTATTGCGGAGACATAGTGACTGTATGTGGTTACAGATGTCTTGCCAAACACTGGACAAAAATTATGTTATAATTCTGACACTCTGCACTCATAATAATTGAGTGTTTTCAACATACAAATCACGAGCATAACCCTATTTACATCATCATTATAAGTTCACTAATTTAGCATATTGTGTTTAATGCGGTTAGTATTTTGTTTATGCTGACTGCACTAAACACAAAGAATGCACTAGTGCTAAGTTAAAGGAATGATTGCTCATCAGAGACATTTGAACAAAGCTCTATTAGAGACATTATGGTATACAATTCTTCTATGATGCACTCTGGAACAGAAATCAGAGGAAATTAAGCTCAATGCTTCTGACGGCAGTCTGGACACCGTTATTCAGTTACGTGGACATTGTGAAAAATGTTTGAGGCATGCTTGTTGTACAGTTATACAGGGATTGCAAATTGATAGTAAAATATTAAGAACACACAGAAAAAGGTGTGATGTATCCCTATACTTATATAAGCTTGCAGTATTAATACTACATAAAAAGTTGCATTTTAATCGTGTTCTTGGTTTTGTTCAGTGAGATTCTGTCAGATCATACCAGAAAGTCATTTCAGTTCTGGTCCATGTGCAGCAGATTCTGTTCAAAGTTAAGATGAAAAGATGGACCCATACTAGACTTGACCCTGATGCAGAACCCCAAAACAACCCTTTCACCATTCTCACTGAAAACCCACTCCAGTTCGGTTGAGGTCTTACAAAAATCAGTTGGACCCAGGCTTCTACTCAGGCTTCTACTTTAGACAATGTAGCTATTGTGAGAACTCCACTCTGTACAATTCAAACAACTAAAAAGTATGACTTCCTGCCTTGCAGGAAGTGCACAAACACTTTTCTGAACAGTAATTCAGATTACATACATGCTGAATGCAATTTACATTATTGTTTAACAAAAGCTTCATGAACACTTCTATGAAAATTTTTTTACAACACTTTTTAAATAAAAACTCTTTTCGCCTTATATTCTGAAGACCTGAAATATCCTCCAATGCACTTGAATGCTCAGCAGGCAAACCAGGCCAGCTATCCACCTACTTCACACCATGGTATACTAGCTAACTAATGCATATTCAAAGCTAAATAAAGTTATGGACTACAAGTTCAACAGATTTGTAGATAAGACTGAACATTTCCGCAAGGCTTGTGGTAAGACAGCAGAATCCACATTAATGAGGGCGGCTGTATTTCATACAATATGGTAAACAATCCTTCAGTGAAGCACTCTGGAACAGAAATCAGAAGACCTAAGCCCAATGTTTCTGACTGCAGTCTTCACAGGGTGTATTAAGAATTCTGCTCTGGGCAGTGTGACCTCACCTTAGAGGAGGGACAGGCTGTCCACCACCTAAGTAAATGGGACGATCCATGGACCCGTCACTCTTCAAAGACTGACAGCTGGGCACCGGGGATGCTGCTCTCTGTGCAGTGACACTGCTAACAGCACACAGAGACAGCACTTCATCAAACCCTGCTCACAACAGTCGCTCACATGCCTGTTCTTCAGAAATTTGATACGTCAGTGAATGGGGAAGTGTGTGGCATGCTAGTCACATGTAAACCAAACCCGCTGAAATGTGCTTCAGGAACACTGCATATGCAACACGTGACACTGAGCACCGAATCAGAGATACGGGTTTAAATATTACCTTACAGCACACTTGTTCCCGCCCCTCAGTGTAAACACAGAAACATGTATATTTTTGGAAAATTCCTCCACTAAGACATCCATGTAGTCGGTGGGAGAATTCTACTTTCTACACTTCATGCGACTACAAAGTATCACTTTCTGCTGTGTACTAATGCACCTGTTCCCTAAACACCAGCAGAGAGTGAGAGGAACACTACGGTCCTAATCAAACTCACATTTCATCATTGTTAAGGGTTCAAACACTCTTCTGAACACTAATTCAGGTTGCATACGTCCTGAACATAACTCACAGTCCTCTTTAACAAAAGGTTCATTAAGATGTCAATCAAGATGGTTTACAACACATTTTTAACTCAAAAAACGTTTTTAGCCAAATATTCTTAAGACCTGAATCATCCAATGCATTTAGCCTTATGGTAATGTAGCTCAGTTAGAGACATTATGGTATACAATTCTTCAATGAGGCAGTCGAGAAAAGAAATCAGAGGAAACTAAGTCTGATTTGACTGACAGCAGCCTAGACACCTTTACTCCACCATGTTAACATTGTTAAAATAGTTTTTGACGCATGTTTTTTGGATCTGGTTGTGCAGTGTGCACAGGGACTGTGAGTTTCTAGTTAATGCGTTAATGTTTTAACACAAATTAATCATATTATCAAGTTTGACTGCAACTTCCTTCCGTAATTCCAGCGCGGATATTTACCTGCCTGAATTACTGAAAGGCGTGGCAAACGCAGATGTGCTGAACGGCAAATTTCGTTTCAACCCTTTTGCGCGTATGGTCACACCGGTGTGATTAGCCGTTTAGCGCATATGCTAAAACTAGTGCCATTAGAACACTAGATTGGAGAAATTCTAGCTAATTTTAGCTTTGAGGAAACAGTGATTTAACTCTAAAAATACAGCAAATGCTCACTGAAATCTATAAGAAACTTAATAACGCAAATGAAAACATAACGAACCATATAGGGTAACACACGCGCTACATACCATAACAAATAAGTTACATGCGAATGGGTTAAAACAAAATTTGCCGTTCAGCACATCTGCGTTTGCCACGCCTTTCAGTAATTCAGCCAGGTAAATATCCGCGCTGGAATTACAGAAGGAAGTTGCAGTCAAACTTGATAATATGTTTAATTTGCGTTAAAACATTAACGCGTTAAAGTTTCGTGATTAATCGCATTAACGCATTAACGTTGACAGCCCTATTAAGAACATACAAAAAGGTGTGATGTGTTCCTATACTTGTACAAGCTAATGACATTGATTTTCCAGGAAAATGATGAATTCATTATGTTCTAGGTTCTGTTCAGAGGGATCTGGTCTGTCTGTACCAGGAGGACGTTTTTATGGATTTTTGGGACAGTCCTTGTCCATGCGCGGCAGATTCTGTTTGAAGTTAAAATGAATAAAAAATGGACCCACACTAGACTTGACACTGACGCAAATCAGAACCACAAAAACCCTTTTACCAGTTTCACTGAAAACCCATTCCAGTTTGGTTGAGGTCTTGGTTCACCAAAATGTGTTTGGCGTATTCAGTCTTTTACTTCAGACCAGTGTGTGACCTCACACTGGAGATGGGACAGGCTGTCCACCAGCACAATGGAGACTGGAAAAAACATCACCTCCAAACCCCCATCTGATCACTCCTGGCAGTCTTTGATGCCTGCACACACACACACACACACAGACACACACACAGGCACACAGGCACACACACACACACACACTCTTTCTCCTCACCTCCTTTTCTGTGGGTCCACAGCTCCACAGAGGGGGTGATACTTTTCAGAGGCCACGCCCCCCTCCTCTCCTTCTTCTCCAGTATTCATGTTGGAAGCCATGCCCCCCTCCCCAGGCTCCTCTGGCTTTGTTATGGTCTATGCGAGCAGTTGAGGAAAAGCTTCTACGGACAGAAAAAGAAAAAAACAAAAACACTCCCTGAATTGAATGCCTTGAAAATGATTTACATCATTTTCAAGTACCATGTGACCACGTTCAACATTAATGCTTCATGTCGACTACCTTTCTCTCCATCTATCTCATCTATCCCAATTTTTAATTAAAAAAAAGCAGTCTAGAAGCACCTGGGCCAGATGGCTTTACCTCAGACTTCTATAAAAATTTGCATCTGAACTAATCCCACTACTCCAAGCCATGTTTAATGAATCCTTATCATCTGGACAGCTTCCACCAACTCTACGACAAGCTGCAATAACACTAATCCCTAAAAAAGGTAAAGATCCACTCCAGTGCGCTTCATACCGTCCATCTCTCTACTAAATGGCGATTATATGGCGATTATACGAAATGGCGACTGTCCAAAATCTTAGCTGCTAGACTGGAGAAGTTGTTACCACAAATAATATCTACAGATCAAACAGGTTTCATTTTAAATAGACACTGTAGCTCAAACTTGAGAAGACTCATAAATATTGTGTATTGCCCTCCAGGCCCTGTTCCTGAAATGGTGATCTCACTCGATGCTGAAAAGGCATTCGATCGAGTTGAATGGAACTACCTATTTTCAACGCTCAAACAATTTGGATTCGATGACGCTTTTATATCCTGGATAAAACCTATATACGCTCACCCCATGGCTGCAGCTGTTACCAATGGACAACAGTCTGATTATTTGTCCCTTGGTAGAGGCACTCGTCAAGGCTGCCCCCTGTCTCCCCTCCTCTTCGCTATTGCAATAGAGGCATTAGCCATTGCCATTAGGCAATCTGATGAGTTTTCAGGCATTGTGCGAGGTGGACTTACTCATAAATTATCCCTCTATGCTGATGATTTACTCTTATACACATCCAACCCTATAGCCTCAGTTCCTTCAATTGTCAATATTCTACATCAGTTTGGAAAAATGTCTGGTTACAAAATTAATCTCCAGAAAAGTGAAATGTTCCCTCTCAATCAAGCTGCCACTCAAATTCCCCCATCTCATTTTCCATTCAAAGTAGTCAAGAAAGGATTTAAATGCCTTGGAGTAGAGATCACCCCCACTTTTCACAGCTGTTTGTCAAGAATGTACTTTTTGAAAAACGCAAACAAGATATGGCAAGATGGTCGAACTTGCCACTCTCCATAGTTGGCCGTCTTAATCTCATTAAAATGATTGTGTTACCAAAATTCCTCTCTCTCTTTCAAAACATTCCCATTTTGATAAGGAAAAAGTTTCTTAAAACTTTGGATCAGAGCACAGCGTCCTTCATCTGGAATGGTAAAGCACACAGGATCAAAAGACAATCCCTTGAAAGACCTCTTGTAGTACTTGAACTTGGACCCCTTTCTTGACATACTACGAGAGCTTACAAATCCCATTATAAGAAACAGAGTAGATGGCACTCCACCCCCCATTGCTGTTTGTAATTGAATTGGTTCTTACAGAAAATCAATAAAAAGTGTTAAATGTAAAAAAAAGCAGTCTACACTCGTTTAGCACTTAAGTCAGTATCCTACTGACCTCTTGTAGTACTTTTCGATAACTGCTCTTAGCATTGTGATGCACTTATTTGGAAGTCGCTCTGGGTATGAGAGTCTGCTAAATGAAGTAATGTAATGTGTGTGTCTGTTTATTATGACATTCATATGATGTTGAGTCATGTTGCCAATGTCAAAGTTTTTTAATGGTTTTGTTATTTCATTTTAAATTAATCTGGTGGAAAAGTGGTTTACAGCATAAAGCTGTGTAGATTCTAGGGGTGTAACAATACAATTAGCTCACATTGCAGTTAGATATACTTTACTGGGTTCATGTTTCAAAACTGTCAAAGATATTTAGTAATACATCCTGACAATTTAGGTTAAGTGTGCAAAAGTCCAACAACAGACACGCCACCTCTATGATCCTCCCTTGCTATGTAATCTGTGTTATTTCAATGAAAAGAGTGATTTAACAGAATTACATGGGATTGCCATTAATAACAAAATTACATATTTAGGAGTTGGTGTTAATAAAGATGAAAATGAACACAGTATACTCAATTTTAATCCTACTCTAGAGAAGGTTTAAAAATAGGTTCAATTTGTGGTTACAACTGATGGTTTGCAAGTATTAAGTTACAAAATCTTAAAACGTTCAAGGTTGACAGGCTTATCAGACTCATTTGATGAAAAAGATAACATGGAATACATTTCCAAAATATGTGTTTACTTTGATGGGTGGCAGAGATGTTATATTGATAAGCAATTGGTATACAATTGAGAAAATTACCTGTTAGATTCTCGAAATTTCATGAACAAGCTCTGCTAGCCTGGACAATGGCTTTTAACCGTAACTTTTCCCCTAATAAATGCTTTATTTGGAGTAATAGGAATATTCCTTTTGAAACCTGATGGATACTTACTGACATATAGTGAATTTCATAATAAATTTGGAATGCCAGTTACACCTGAAGGAATTCAGCAAATCTGGACATTGATATTGCAGTTGTTGATAATAGTCTTTTTATTGGGGAAACTGATATTTTAAAACACACATGTACAAATAAGCATATTAGAACAGTTCTATCAGGTGAAGCAATGTATGAAAAATTATATTGGTCTTCTATTTTTAGGAATTTAAATTGGAGTAAAGCTTGCAAAATTTTTCATGAATATTGTGTAAATAATTAAACAAAAGAAGTGGCATTTAAATTTTACACAGCACATACCCAGTTAAAAATTTAGGATAATTAATGAATATTCTTGTAAATTTTGTAAAGAAAAAAACAATACACCTCTTTTTTCAATGTACGTATGGCAAAACATTTTGGATTGATGTTGAGACCTTTGTAAGAAGAAAACCTAGAAATAAATTGTTTTGAATGATTAAGACGTTTGTACTTATTTTTCCTACGACGACACTAGTACAAAACTAATTTTTGTTCAATTTTTAATTATTATGGGGAAATACATACGCAAGAAGAAGTGGGCTGACTGTAAGCCGAATTTTAATCATTTCCTGCAGGAACTGAGAACACGGCGTAACAATGGAAGGATTAAAAACAAGAAAGCGCACAGCACAGGACTTTGAACATTTATTTAAAATTTAATCGTACGTGATGATTAATTATACTCTGGCTTTGTTCATGTTCATGGTTTGTGTAAAATGGGTGTAAATGAAGGTTTTGGGGAAAAAAGAAAAGAAACGGAAAAAAATACTTCACTTCCTATAAGCAAACTATTCCACAACCCCGCACGTCGTTTTCAACATTCTTAGCTAACAGTGTTCAGGTCTTGCAGCGTAAATCGTTCATTCTCAAGGATTTGCACATTGCGAGTCGCATCCGTTTTAAATAAGCATTTAGCCACCAAAAGCCCACGTAACTCAAACCGAAACAGTATAGTGTTCAGCCATTTTAAACATTTTCCATCGGGTGTATTTGATGCATGATTGCAGTTTTATCCGTCACAGTAGCTGAATACACACATTCACAGGGAATCTGTATAAAATACACTGATAAATATTCATCGTAACACATTTTTATCACCCATTTTAGGTAAGGTCCGCTTTAGATTAGTAGAAGTTCTGCGCAAATAACTGCGTCACACTTGTTGCTTTCTAGCGCATCGCTCTGGTGCTTCTTAAGCGAATACAGTAGCCTGTAAAAGTCCCTCATCTACGGTATTCACGTTACATTCAAAAATTGATGTCGTCTTTCGAATTTGCATTATTTTATGAAATTTAATGGCACTATTTTATTAGGCTATTTTTAAAACTTCCGTATTCAGTCTAAAGCGATCGCTTAACGAACCATTGGATAAAACACAAGTTTAACCTTGTCTTCCGCAACAGACAAACCAGCCCTTAACACCCTATTTAAATATATAGGACATTGTATAGGTCTGTGTTTTACATTTACATTCATTCATCTGGCAGAGGCTTTTATCTAAAGCGATTTTCAAGTGAGGTAGAGTAGGCTAGCCTACAAGGTAGTTTTATTTATTTATCTTTTATCACAGAGATGCTGCTCTCTTTATATAATGGCGACTGTTCCAGTTGCATAAATCCTTTCACTTTCGTTTTTCTCAGTAATATGACACTGCGTGTGTCTTTGACGCCGCCTTATTGAAAAGCACAACTTTTACAGCGCCGTTTATCAGTATGTCTGTGAAACATAATGCATTACCCAGTGCCCAATTAAGCGACCACCTCATACCTCATACCCATACTGAAATCTACCGTTTTAAAGTCAGCATTATAGACTTATGTAGCCTGCGACAGTGTAAGAGTTAAAACGGTATATAATGTGGTCTCTTGTTAAACACGTTGAAAGAGCTGTTATCTTTAAGGGATGCTGATATTCTGGGACAGCTGAGTGTTGTCTAGAGAGTAGAGTAGTCGAGGGGGAGGGTTTCGGAATGGCTGCTCTCTACGTTCCTTGCGCTTAAGGCATGTAAATGACTGACGAATCTACGGTCTCCCCGAAGGGTAATTTGAGTGTGAGCTGGAAACAAGGGACTACTACCTTTAAATTTATCATTATGCTCGTGAAACACCGCAGATTGTCTGAAATTTGTGTGCTACTACGAAAGCTACAACGTGAGATTGTTTAATTAACAAGGATGGCATTTATCGATTTAAATTACGTTAAATGCTCATGACACATCACAGCTTTTGTGAGGTCTGTGTTCTAAACGTTATTGTTCATTGCACTCAACCTAACATAAAAGTTTATTCTCAGTAATTTAAATCGATTTCACTACATTTAGCTCCGTTTTGTGATTTGAATTTTGTAACACAAGAAAGCTATAATGTGAAACATTTAAGAGAAAGCTTTGGGATTACTTGTCACTTAATTATTCAAATTGCTATCCTTGTTATTTAAGCGATCTCATGCTGTAGCTTTCGCAATAGCACACAAATTTCAGACAATCTACGGTGTTTCACGAGCATAATCATTTATTCTAATTACGCGATTGGTGTCGATAATTGTGTCAATTATTTGTTTTATTGTAAATCACAATGGTTCGACATAAACACAGTGAATCGAAATACATACTGATGGCGAAGGACCGCACCAGCGCTGTGAACTGCATCACGCTTGTTTCCTCCTTATTTATCAGGGCACGCATGCGATGACATTATATGTCAATAGAAATGCTTTAAATTGAAGCAAAACTTTGAACAACCCCTACAACCTTATAATGTTAAAGAAATTATTTTACTAAAGGTTCAGACGAAACAACACTTTGAAATACCTTTCACATCCTTTCCCACCTTACCAATAAATTTGTGAATCTGTTTGTGAATGGCGAATCCAAAAGTTTTAGCTTTTACTGCAAAAAAACACTGATTTCCAGTAACTCTGCAAAATGCGAAGGTCAAACTTGTACACAACACTGTGATACTGTCAATACCACAATGTTCAGCTATGCAGCAATAAGGTTGTGTTTGTGTTGCCTCTCACCTTGACCAATTTAAATGAAGTCAGCAAGGGCCCAACCATCTGTGTCATGTTGTTTCGAAGTACAGACTAATTTTCAATGCCTGAGTGTTGCATGGTTTCAAAAGTATTTGCAAAGCAGGACTGCACATATGTCATGTAAAATGATATAATAATTACTTTTAGGCATGTAATTTAAATCTTTTGAAGAACTGGGCCAACATAGCATGACACTATATAGCAGTGGTAGCATTATATTATACTATCGTACAGTCCCTCTGTCATGTATATAACGTTTCACTTGCATGTCAATCTAGAGTTAGTGTTACAAAAAAAAAATAATAACTTTTGGTTTCGTTTTGTAAAAGCATTCTGATGGGGAAATAGCCGAAGCCGTCCCTGCTCACTGTAACTCACAATTACAGACACACACGCATACACTGTATTAAAGACAGGAACCCTCATACTACTTTTTTGGACACTCGATGGACTAACAGTCAGCATTTTGTGGTTTTCATTCCGTATTTGCACGGTAAAATGTAAATGTAAAAACTTGTAGAGGCACAAAGCAGACTGCTAAAGGAGTGGCTGTTGGTGATGTTACGGTGTAATTAAAACCACATTACTGAAAATATAATATTGCCTCCATATCAGAATCCGTTCCCCTGGGGTGAAGGTAAAGCTTAAGGTTACAGGCAGGGTGAAGGTTAAATGACCCCTTTGGACACAGTAGGAAGGAGGGCGTAACTGGCGTCGGAGAGCGATTAAACAGGTGCTGAAATCTGAAAGGAGCCAAAACCAGCAGCGGGAACCAGATCTGATCCAACGACTATCATACTTGATGTAAACAGTAAATTAACAACGCCCCAGTCTATCAAGCGAAGCTTTACAATGCTATATGGTGATGTAGTTTTACAATATGAGCTGAGGATGCTAAGAGCGGAAAGCTGAGGCTGAAACCCAGCTAGCAAACATTTCACTGTGGAGATGTTGTAGCAACATTTTTGCCTCAGTTAAACCACAACCTCATGATAAAGACATGTTCAGATAAAACAACAACATTCTGAAATACATTTCAGCAACTTTTCCACCTTACCAATAAGTTTTTGAATTTGTTTGTGAATGGTGTGTCCAACACAAACTGTGGCAATGCTGTTGCAGTTTTAGCTTTTACTGCAACCAAACACTGATTTCCAGTAACGCTGCAAAATGGAAAAGGTCGAACTTCTACACAGCACTGTGACATTGCGATTACCATAATGTTCAGCTACTGCAATATGGTTGTGTTTGTGTTGCCTCTCATATTTTGGCAACACCTATTAAGGACAGAAAAACAGAAGTACACAACATACAAAACTTGTGTAATTATAAATCATTCTCTAATAATGGGGAGGGTCCATTATACAAACATTATGCTCAGCATTCAGATCAATAATAACAGCAACAGTGCACTGTAGTTGCAGACCACCTACAATTTCGTTGTACCTCACCGTGCAATGACAATAAAGTCTATTCTGATTCTGATTCAGATTCTAGCCACAAAGGATTTCACCTCGGGTAAATCGCATGATGTTCTGTTGTATCCTGCACATCCTAGTAACACATTAAATGAAAGATTTTAATATTTATGGATTCTACTCTGGGTTTAAATGTTGGAAAAACGGAAGGATTTCCTATAAGCTTATTCAAATCTAAACAGATACTCATTCCCTGTTTAGTCGTCCAGAAAAAAAGATATTTAGAAATTAACACTTCCACTAAACCCTCTTTGATCAATCAATAACCGACCCTGAAGCTGGTCAACATTACCCCTAACACTCATTGCAAGGATTAAAACTGTAAAGGTGAATGTGACACTACAATAAATCATACGAAAAATAAATCTTTAGCTCGCGCGGGCACCCGCGTCTCGAGCAGCAACAGTGATTTTCTTGCCATTTTCAATTTGCAAACTAATTTATTTATCCAGTTTGTATACATGTAATACACTTTTGTCTGATTAAAATGATTAAATACACACATTCAGAGTGAATATAAAATATTTAGTCTTCTGTACATGTATGTCGGGTAAGGGCCGTATATGGCACATAGCAGCATCTAGATCGATATCTACGTCACACCTGTTGCTTCCTGGCAGCGAACGTTCGGCTCATTCTTTGACACCGTGTAACGCGGTTACAGGCTTCTGTGTTTAAAGAAATTATTTAGATTGCACACTACGCAATTCTTGCATAACTTATTGGAAATTACAGAACACTTGTAAATATCTTAGAATTTTTGGAAGTGTCGAATCGCTGAAACTCTTCTGGACTTTACCTACTTGACTTGATGCTATTCAATGCCACCATTTTCTTCAACTTCCGTGATTAGTCTAGCGACTAACAATCAGACATAAAAGCATATTTAAGTTTAAACTTGTTCTCCATTTTAAACAAGCCACCCATAACACTCCACTTTTTAATAATGTTATCATATTCTTACCTTGCAGACCTAATTATTCGCACCGCTCTCCAGCATTTTAACAATTGACTTCTGAAATGGCGACTGTTGCTTTTAATTTCGCTTTCTCATGAAAATGTATAGCCTTCCGTTTGGACTTAACACACTTGACACCGCCTTCTCTAAGAGCATAACTCCTACAGCATCACTGATTCGTCTATCCATAAAACTGAATATGCTGTATGTTTCAATGCCGCAGTAGCGTACGGAGCTATCATCAGAACATCACATTTAAAGACCGCAGCACTTACAGATTATCGGTGTTTTCCGTTATGTTATATTATGTTATATCAAAAGCTGCAGATAACTTAGACTAGTTGTGAAACGGCTGTCAGCTCGCTTGATCGGGATATTTTCGTGCGATTCTAAGCAATTTAGATTCAGCGCAAACCTCTGGGACATTCATTTGCTATCTTTAAAGACAATACAATCAAATTCGATTTTGACAAGGGGAGTTGTCAGTATTTTAAAACTTTCGAAAAGCAGTTGTCACCTTTTACCGCAACATGAATTTTAGCTACTGTCCGATGCACTAAAATGGATGTATTGTTTAACAGACAGTACAGTTGTGAAAATCACCGAGAAACGGTTAAAACTCTGCGAACAGAGGCACAGCGAGGGTAGCACAGGAATGTGGCGCATCACCTGTTCTTTTTTATTCTTTTACCACTTATTTGTTGTTTATCTTATTCTTACACGATCTCCCACCATGCTGTAGCTGCATCTCCTGCAGCACATTCAGAAGTCAGCAGACTCCCCGTTATGAGGGAGAAGGGCTTCTTCAGACGCACACAGGAAATATAAGCAGGGTTGGAATTACGCTGAGGCCCGGGATGGCCCGGCCCCCTTAGTTCTGGCCAGGGCATCCCTAAGTCTATTCGAAATCAAAGTTGGGGGGGGGCATTTAATTCATTTCTCGTATTCGTTGCTTCTATAACTGGTGTGATAAATTGCCGTCTCATTGGGTGTAATTTTGAGCCACACTGCAGGGGGCGCTGTTTCTGCTCATCAGCAGGCTGAACTCTCTGGCGGGAGCAGAATCGCGCTCGCGCGTACGTTTACTGTTTGTTCCCGCGAGCTCCAAGCTAGCAGTTGAAAGAAATCCAGTGACAAACTGATGTGAATCGCCTGCCCCGATACCGAGCTTTAGATGCGAAATTACTGTGTAAAGCACAACGAAGAAATATTAGTTTGTTGCCTGTCCCGCCAGTTTCAGTCATGCTAGCTAATTGGTTGCTAACCTGCGTCTCCCTCTCTATTATTTCTGTGCTTAATTGTTGATGCGCAGCACTAATAGTGAAAATGAATGAAACGAAGTAACGGTGTGCACACCTTGACTTTTTTTTTTTAATGCCGCACGGATGTTTCAGGCAGATCCTTTCTTCAGCCCGCTTTTCTGGCAGTCATGTCAACGCATTGTTTCCCTTATGTTCAGCACTAATAGCGATAGTAATCTTTCTATGCATTTGGGTGGATTTTCTTATTGTTTGTGGTTAAGGTGTGTGGAATTTTTGGTCAATACATGTGGCTGACAATGAGACGTTAATGGCCTATTGCTGTGGGTAATTGTTGCCTGCAATATTTGCTCTGACGCGATTCCTTTCCGTATCATCTCTCCATTTATGCATCCGGGTGAATTTAGTAATAATTCATGATGCCTGTGTGTGGCAGAGGCTCATGATGTGGCAGCCCTCATGGCAATGTATACCTAGGCTGTGCGTAGTTGTTGCCTGCGTAATTGTTGTGAGGTTATACAATATTGTGTACAGAGTGCCATCCTCCTCCTCCTCCTCCTCCCCTTCCTAAACATACCCTTCTAACACCAATATTAGATAAAATTGTGATATACTGTGAAACCGCCAGAATTTTTAAAAATACCGTGATACAAATGTGATACAAATGATACAAATTTTTGGTCATACCGCCCAGCACTAATGTGAATATAAGCGTACAGAGATCTGAAGGTATGGAAAATTTGTGTGATATTGTCCATTGCAGAGCCGAGGAGAGTTTCACTGAGGAAGTTGCATAACCAGCTTCGTAAAACACTAATGACATGAGTAACACACAATCCACCTGATGACTTATCAGTTTCCAAATAACTTTCTAGTGTTCATTTTTTTATCGCGTCAGGTATATTGCCTTGGAATTGTGTGCACTGTAAGAGATCTCTTTCATTGTGACATATTTTTAGCTCACACACAACTTCAGTTTGAGATGAAAATATACTTAAAATTATATATACTTGATTCACTCACATATTGAAAATAAGTAAATATTGTTATAAAAAAAGAGAGAAAAAAGTTTATTGAAGAAAAAACCCACATACGTTTTTTCAACACACATTGGGCTAACAGTCAGCATTTAGAAGTTTCCCTTTCCGTATTTGCATGGTAAAATGTAAATGTAAACATTTTAGGGGCACAAAGCAGACTGCTAAACGAGTGGCTTAGTGTCACAATGCAATTAAACCAGTAGGAAGGATGACGTGACTCACGTGGGGAGAGCGAGTCAACAGGTGCTGAAATCTGAAAGGAGACAAATCTAGCAGGGGGAACCGAGTCTGATCCTATGCCTGTCATACAGAGGATGAAACCCAGCCAGTAAACATTTCACAATGAGGATGTTCTACTCCCCCCCCCCCCCCCCCCCCAACTCTACCTCCATACAACTGTGCAATTCCACTGTGCACTTTAAGTAGTTTTTAAAAGGTCACATTTACTGCACGTTTTTCCTTTACATTTAAAAATCTGTCTTTAAAATTTGTATTTTATTGTCTTATACATAATGTTGTGTGCCTATGTATTGTGTTTATATAAGTGTTCCACAGTGCACTGTAGTTGCAGACCACCTACAATTTTGTTGTACCCCACCGTGCAATGACAATAAAGTCTATTCTGATTCTGATTCTGATTCTAGCAACAAAGGGTTTCACCTTGGGTAAATCACAACCTTCTAATATCGTTCAAGAAAAGTTCAGATCAAACAATACATTAAAACACCTTTCACAACTTTTTCCACTTAACCAATAATTTAGTGAATTGGTTTGTGCATGCCTGTATGGTGTGTCCACCACAAAATTGTGGCACAGCTGTAGTAGTTTTAGCTTTTGGTGCAACCAAATACTGATTTCCAGTAACTCTGCAAAAGGTGAAGGTCCACAACTTGTATACAACACTGTGATTCCCACAATGTTAAACTACAAGAAATAAAGTTATGTTTGTGTTGCCTCACATTTTGGTAACATTTACTAAGCACAGAGAAAAACACTAGTACACAACATACAAAAATGTGCAATTTAAAACCATTCTGCAATAATGTACCAAGTCCATTATACAAATAATATATTCAGCATTCAGATAATTAGTAACAGCTATAAATTCTTTCCCTGAGGCAGGAGACTCCCACATTATCTCCAGTTTATATTAACCACCTTAGCTCAGACATCAACAATAATATCGGAGCTTTCAACACATTACAATAATGTGGGACAATACACCAACTTTGGCCATCAGAACTCTTTAAATAAAAAAACACGCAGTGGCAGTATTTGATACATTGAAAAATAAACTACAATATCCAATAAAAATCTGGAGTAAATTTTGCGAATGCTAATCCTACCACTGTATCACCCTAAAATGTGCACTGTAAGAGTTCGCTTTACTTTTCACATACATTTAGCTCCTCGCGAATTCAGTTTAAAACGGCATTACACTTAAAATTATACACGCGAATTTTTATCTGCGTCACACAACTCTCGCTTCCTGCTTTCCTTCCAAGCAGACGTTGCCCGTATGCCCTGATCTAGGACCAGTCTGTTGTTTCTCTTTTAATTGTTACGGATAGCAGTGCATCTGGAGAATCTGATCCTAGATCAGTACTTACGGACAACTCATTCCTCGATGCGTCCTAACAAGTGAACGTTTAACTCCTCTGGTTTTTCAGCAAACAGCGGTTACAGTCCATCATATCTAATACACGTACCCTATGGAAAGTTTGAACACAGGGCACTTTAGCTCATAACATAGCTACGCTGAAGTAATGATAAATGTTACAGTTTCAGAGCATCCGCCCTTAAAAGAACAACCCCTACTGGTTTGTAAATCACATTACGCTTTTAAATTCGGTATTGTGTTCTCTATCGGTCATCTTCCATTGCTGTTGAGACCATCACATCTTAAATAGCTCTAAATTTCGGCTGAATGTATCGCCTTTTAGATCTGGTGGATTTCTCTATGACATTCGCTCCCACCATTTTGTTCTTTCTGAATTCCCCTTTTCAATCGAGCTATGTACCAATCACCTGTCAAACAACGGAGCAAGAACACGTGTTCACGTTGTTAGGAAGCGGTTTCATTTAGTCTCCCATTACAAAAGAAACTTCCTATGACATTTAGATTCATTTTGATGCAGAAATAATTATTGCCTTAAACAGATCTTACCCCAGCGCCGCAGCTTTAAAACAAACGTCCCCTGAAATTGTGACTGTTAAAAAAAAACTTTCGGTTTCGTTTTGTAAAAGCATTCTGATGGGGAAATAGCCGACGCCGTCCCTGCGAACTGTAACTGTTTATTAGAACCACAAACGCGCACACTGCTTTTTTGGCCACTTGATGGACTAACAGTCAGCATTTTGTGGTTTTCATTCCGTATCTGCACGGTAAAATGTAAATGTAAAAACTTGTAGAGGCACAAAGCAGACTGCTAAAGGAGTGGCTGTTGGTGATGTTACGGTGTAATTAAACCTCATCACTGAAAATACAATATTGCCTCCGTATCAGAATCCGTTCCCCTGGGGTGAAGGTAAAGCTGAAGGTTACAGGTAGGGTGAAGGTTAAATGACACCTTTGGGGGCAATAGGGAGGACATAACTCGCGAGGGAGAGCGATTAAACAGGTGCTGAAATCTGAAAGGAGCCAAATTTAGCAGCGGGAAGCAAGCCTGATCCAGCGCCTTGTCATACTGAATGTAAAAATACGCTAACAACACTCCAGTCTATCAAGCGACATTTTACACTGATATACATGCTATCCAAGGATGCAGTTGTGCACGACAACTGTCTAACAGGTGAGGATGAAACCCAGTCAGCAAATGTTTCATTGTGAGGATGTTCTGGTTACAAAGAGTATCACCTCAATGCGAATTGTTTGGTGAATGGTGTATTCAACACAAAATTGTGGCAGTGCTATAGCAGTTTTAGCTTTTGTTGCAACCAAACACTGATCTTCCGTAACTCTGCAAAAGCTACTGCAATAAACCTGTTTGTGTTGCCTCTCACA
Source organism: Megalops cyprinoides (assembly GCF_013368585.1). Lineage (NCBI taxonomy): Eukaryota > Metazoa > Chordata > Actinopteri > Elopiformes > Megalopidae > Megalops > Megalops cyprinoides. Next base: position 4,495,838 of record NC_050583.1, on the reverse strand, counting down.
TTTTTGTAATATCTGTTAAACACAGAAATAAACACAACATATTTTTATCCGCGTCAAAACTCATGCTTTCCTGCTCCTTCCAAGCAGAAGTTGCCCGGAAGCACTGATCTAGGACCAGTCTGCTGTTTCCCTTTTAATTGTTAAGGCTAAAACTGTGTGTGGAGAATCTGATCCTGGATCAGCACTTACGTGCACCTCATGCCAAGCTGTTAACCTTTAACTCCTGTAGTTTTTTTTAAGCAAACATCTGTCATATCTAATACATGATGTACCCTATTAAAAGTTTGAACATAGTGTACTATAGTTTATAACGCAGGCCTATGCTTAAGTTATTAGCTACAGTCTCATAGCTTCTGCCCTTAAAACTACAAGCTCTACTGGTTTATAATATAGATTACGCTTTTAAATTGTGTGTTGTGTTCTCTGCCGGTCATCTTTCATTCCTTTCCACATCATCAAATCTTTCTTACTCAAAATATCTCTAAATTTCGGCTGAATATGTCGCCATTCGGATCCACCATTTTGTTCTGTGTAAATTCCCCTTTTCAATCTAGTTATGTACCAATCACCTGTCAAACAACGAAACAAAAACACGTATTAACGTTGTTAGGGAGCGGTTGAATTTAGTCTCCCCTTACAAAAGAAACCACCTATGACATTTCGATTTATTTTGATGCACAAAAATTCTTACCTTAAACGGATGATATCCCCGCACCAAAGCTTTAAAACACGTCTCCTGAGATTGACTGTTAACAAACTTTCAGTTTCGTGAAGATATACCAGTGGAACTACGATTACGCAGGGACAGTGTAAAATAACTGTTTTCTTTCATAAAACGTTGTAAAGAAAAAGTCAGACATGATCAATACACGGTTATTAGATGAACATTTTTTCAAAAAGCAATAAAATTTTAATAAACAAACGCCACGGCAAATAAGCTCACTCATTGAAGCTGCCAGTATCATTAGATATGACATCGTACATGTAAAAAACGAACAAACAAAAATTAGAACGTATTAAAGGAAAAAAAAACACATACTGCTTTGTTCTACACATTGAACTAACAATCTCCATCTGAAGTTTCCCTCTCTGTATCTGCACGGTAAATATCTACGGAGGCACAAAGCAGCTGCTAAAGGAGCGGCTGATGTGAAAGGAGCAGTTAGTGATGTTACGGCGTAATTAAACCACATCCCTGAAAGTATAATATTGCCTCCATGTCAGAATCCGTTCCCCATGGGGTGCAGCTAAAGCCTAAAATTACGGTTAGGGTGAAGGTTAAATGATCCCTTGGCCACAGTAGGAAAGAGCGTAACTCGCGTGGGAGAGCGCGTCAACAGGTATTCCGGTGTGCCGAAATCCTAAAGGAACCAAATCTAGCAGGGGGAACCAAATATAATCCAAGAACTATCATGCTCGATGTAAAAATATGCTAACAAATCTCCAGTTTATCAAACGAAGTTTTACACTGCTGCGCATGCTGTCCAAAGATGTAGTTGTGCAATATGTGTATCTAAGAGCTGAGTATGAAACCCAACCAGCAGACATTTCGCTATGAGGATGTTCTAACAAGAAAGAGTTTCACCTCAGTTCACCTCACCTCAAAATCTTTTAAAGAAAGAAAAAATCAGTGACAGTATTCGACACATAAGAATGATACTCTAAAAACTCTAATTAAAACATACAAACTCCAATCAAAATCTGGTAATAAAAGCAATAAAAATAATGAACTAAAATATCCGATAAAAATTGCAATAAGTTTTGCGAATGCTAATCTTATATCACGGATGTAGACAGGACTGTGTATTTGACTGACGTTACGTTGATTCCTCCTCTCTAAACTGTTTCTCAAGCGCGCACTCTCATCTCCACTTCTGTCAGTCTCGCGTGAGTTGGAGGCGTGTCTGGGCGAGTCACAGATGGAGGAGGAAGAGCTGCGTGTTCCGCCGAATTGCTACAAATCAAATGTTTGCCGACTCGACGATTTTTCAAGAGAGACAGAGAATTCGACAAGACGCATGTAATTTGCCGCTATAAAGTACACAGGCAGCACTGTCTGCTTAAGAAGAAGCAAAGAAATAAAATCAAACTATCTGTACCATATTGAATTGCATAGCATCATATTCTTTTGCATCGCATCGTAATGCGTTGAATCGCATTGTGTTGAATCAAATCGTGTCGAATTGCACTGCATCGCAATAGGGGTGAATCATATCGTATCGCATTAGTAGTTGCTTCACACGTATCTTTAATGTATCGGATGTGTATCGCATTGGCCTCAGTGATGAAGATGCACATCCCTAATAGGAATAGCTATTTCCCTGAATGACCATTCTCAAGATGTAATAAATATGATTTTGTGAAACAGATCATGAATTTAATCAACATGTGACCAAAAGGATCTGCAGTATGCAATGCAGGGGATACATCCAAGTTTTCATCTAAATCATAGGAAATATTTTCCCTGGCCAGGCAGCAGGGGAAGTACTTCCTCGTACATCTTATCCACCTCTGGCAGGACTCCAAAGTTATGGGCCCACAAGCCTTGTCCACAGGAATTATGATTATTTCCCTCTCATAGAGATTTCTGTCAGAGACCATCCACCACTATCCTGAGAAAAATTCCTCTGTAGGGTCAAGGAATGGTGATTAGGGTGGAAGAAAGTTTTGAGAGTCTTGGGTTTGTCAGTGAGTCAGTTGCAGTCCATAGCAGCCTGGTGGAAATTGGCATTATCCCAAATGACAATGTACCAGGGCTGCTGTGGCCCCCTTGGCTCACTCCTGCTGGTACACAGCATCTCGTGGGCTACCGAGGAGTGTGAGCAGATGCCCTGTGTTATATGTCAAGGGTGGCGTGGTAATGGAGGACCCCGTGGAGGCTGATGGCTGCACAAAGCGTGATGTAACATCCACGCTGGCCGGGGACCTCCACAATGGCACGGTTAGCAATAATGTTCTGTCCTCTTCTACTCCACTTGCACAGGCTAAACCCTGCTTCATCTACAAGGATGTAGGTTTGTGAGGTCTACCTGGCATCAAACATGAATATTCTCTGAAAAAAAGAAATGTGATTATATCAGAAATACAGCACTGCTGTACATAATTGTAAAGTACTGCAAATGTACTGACTGTAAGTCACTCTGGAAAGAATAAAATGTATCTTCCAGCAAAATATATCAACAAAAGTAAGCGGTTATATAGCCTACACTACATAGTGCTGAAATACACTCAAAATTATTGTATGAAAACCTGCTTGCACACATTACAGGTTCAATTTTTTCACTCTTTCACAGTCCCTCTCGAATGGAACATGGTACACTTCGCAATCGGTTATGTTGAAGGACAGAGTCAATAGTTGAGATGCTGACCTGGTCAATACCTTGAAACATGATTATCCTCAATTATTCTACTTTGTATTTCTTGCAGGCTGTGGTGGAGGGTGTGTACTGGTTCAAGGGTGGGGGTTGGCCGTCGCCACGGAGTGTCGGTCAGAACACAGGGAAACAGGGCACATCTGATCCTTTAAACTCGTTTAATGGGTATTGGCATAGTCTTGACCACTTTGCAGGTTTGGAGGTATTTGTGGGTATGTGGTCTGAACAAAAGGCAGATATACATAATATTAGTTATACAGCATTATACAATTACAACTTTGTCACTATACAGACACATAACACTGGGCAAGCAACACAGCAAACTACACAGGGTTATGATATGTACAATCGTGCAATCAGAAATGGCATAACTGACATACTTCTATACAAGACGGGGCGCAATACAGTCACACAGCGTAAGCTTGCATACTACACACCGGGACATATTTACATTCACGTAGAGTAGAGTTTATGCGTATTAATCGTCTTTACGCGTTATAATATTAATTTCTCAACATTACTGATTATGGTGGATGTCTGAAAATATTACTCTAAGCGTAACAACATCTAAACAATTACGCTAACTGAAAACAACTTCGGGGGGCTATCCCCGCTGTACTCGGTAGTAAGTGAGAAGTAACATGGGTAACAACGACACAAGCTTACAGCACACGGTAACAGAGAACTTCGTAAGCAAATTTACTTACTTTAAAGTCATGAACGCACACAGGAAAAGGTGTAACACTTCACTAACTACACAAGGGTAAATTCATGGCTTCTCACGATTGCCATTTGGTGTCCTGCTCTAACTTGTTTTCTCCCCTTTCGTCTTGCTGTTGTACGCTGTGCTCTGATTGGCTGATCGTCCGTATGGCTTTGCATGGACAGGGAAGGGGCCGCCCTCAGTTAAAGGGGCCGCCCTCCTTTACACAGGCGAATGGCACTGTTTGCAAGAACCATGTTTACATTGTCAGTATCTTGATGTTTTTAACTCCTAAACTGATGTGATAATGTTCACATGATGTCCTAATACCACAAGGCAATAGACCAATGAACAGGTCAGAGAACAGAGCACAGCACTCCAGTGTTAGAGAGCTGCAACTTACCCATTTTTACCTCTGAATGTCCAGATTATAGATGCAACAGAAAAGTGGCTCAAATTTGTTTGCATTCTCCTGCCCAGCTTCCCTCTTTGCTATACCATGGGCAATAACATGGCCAACCACAGCCACACTCATCTCATCAGAGATGTTCTGCTCTCTCCTCCTTGTCCTTTTCTGCCTCCTCTCATTCCCACCCTTCCTCTCCCTCTACCTCCCTCTCTGGCATCCATCGTTCCAGAACACAGGTGAGCTCACCTGTGGCCGTTTCATTCATGTCAAAGTTCTGCTTGCTGATTGAATGATTTAATGTATTAGTGTTTGCACCTTGAGGACTGTATATTAACAGTGCTTTAGTTTTAATGATTAGAGTCTGGTTTATTGAATGACAGTGCTTTCTACACAAAAACATAAGGTTTCATCAGCAAGAGAGGCCTACATTTTTTTAAGGTTAGTATCACCCAGCTCACTGTAGATATGAAGCTCTCTCTGGGCCACTCAGATCCTTTCTTACTATTACTGATGAGGGCCCTCAGGAGAAACAATATATACTGATGCAACGGTATCACTTAAATATCATGCAAGATAAACCTGGACAATGCTACAATTGGGATTTCCTAAAGCAGAAAAAGAACAGAACAGGAAAAAAAAAAATGATCACACAACAGATGACTTATGGCTAATGCTAGCTAGTTGCTAATGCTAGCTAGCAAGTGAGCAGTAGGACTAGGTGTAGCTATTTAATGTACCATGAAATCTTGCAGGGTTGAACATTACACTACCATACCACTTTCAGACCGATGCTGGCACCTCAGGTTCACAGGAATTCTGTAAAGAGTCCTACTACTAGGTAATGCGGTAAGGAGCCAGAGAACTTTCAAAATCTCTGGGTTACCAAAAACTCTACATGTCAAAATGTTAAAAGCATGATAAGTTCTTATCTGTACAGATAACAACTTATTTTGTAGGATTAACCACCTTTTGACTCTGTTCAGGCTGCATGAAAATATTGATGTTACATATTTGTAATAATAATAGGCCTAATTATTGTTATTATTCACTGTTATCACTTTACTGAACATAATTTTCTCATAAACAGAGTTTGTCTTAAATCTTAAAAAAGGACAAATGTCAAAATCTGCAAAAACACAAAAAGAAATCACTTAGTATTTCTATGTGGAACATCCAGGGCCTAAACTCTTCAGCATTTGGTCTGAAGAGCAGAAACCCTGACTTTATTCAACAAATTAAAGATATAGACCTACTAATCTTACAGGAAACATGGTGTAACACAGGTAGAGTGACTGGTTGTCCCTCAGGCTACAAGGAGCTCATAGTACTCTCGGTCAAATTTTAAACAAAGTCACGCAAGGCAGGGACTCGGGGGATTTATTAATTTGGTTTAAATCAAATCTAATACAATCAATAGACATTGTCAAAAAAGGGGAATTCCACATCCGTTTAAAAATCAAGGAAGGAACCATCTCCACAAAATGTATTATTTTCCTATGTGCCATTTACATCCCTCCCTCAGAATCTCCTTATTGTAATGGATATACTATACTATACTATAGTATACTATAAATTAGTATACTAATTAAAAATACTATACTATAAATTAGTAATTACTATACTAATTTAGAACAGGAGATTTGCCATTTCCAGGTCCAGGGAAATGTGCTGATCTGTGGAGATCTGAACACCAGGACCGGAGAGGAACCGGACTTCATCAGCACTGACGGAGATGACCACATCATCAGCCAGAACCACCTTAATTTCTCCATTTACTCCCACAGGAATAACTATGACAGATATACCAACAAAAATGGAAAACATCTCTTGCAGGTCTGTCGAGGACTGGGTCTGTACATCATCAATGGTAGCTTAAGAGGGGACTCTTATGGGATATACACATACAGCTCACCTCTTGGCAACAGCACTGTTGATTATGTGATCACCGATATAGATCCATTCTCTTTCAGAGCCTTTACAGTCAGACCTCTATCCCCTCTGTCTGATCACAATCAAATTACTGTGTATCTGAAAAGGACAGAAACTAACAACACCTACACACAGCCCAGTAAGCTGTCCCACATTCAGAAATCTTACAGATACGCCCAAAATAGCACAGAAGAGTACCAGAAAGCAACTCAAAATCAAGACATACAATCACTCTTCGATAACTTTCTGGTCACCACATACCCTCACAATAAACAAGGAACAGACCTGGCAATACTACACATGAATTATATTTTTGAAAAATTGGCCTTAATATCCAATCTAAAATTATCCAAAAATAAACCAAAAAAATGTGAAACAAGAAAAATGGTTTGATACTGATTGTAAAACCATTAGGAAAAAACTCAGAACACTATCCAATCAAAAACACAAACAACTAGATAACCAGGATCTGCGCCTCTGTTATTGTGAAACTCTAAAACAATACAAGCAAACACTCAGAACCAAAAAAGAACAACATATAAATAACCAACTGACTGTAATTGAGGAGTCCCTAAATTCCAACAGCTTCTGGGATAACTGGAATTCCTCAATAAACCCAATCAAGAGTAACTAGCTGTTCAAAATGGGGCTATATGGGAGAACCATTTGAGAAACTATAGAAAAATTATAAAAAAAAATACAGAACGAAAGGGTATATACAAATAATTGAAAAATCTTGAATTTGTAATTAAAGACAACCAGAATCCTCTGGACTTGCCCGTTACAGAAAAAGAATTAATGAACACAATGTCTTGAGTAAGAGTCAGATTGGCTTTTTACCAAATCACCAAACAGGTGACCATATTTACACCCTACAAACCCTAATAGATAAACACGTCAACCAAAACAAGAGCAAAATATTTGCTTGCTTTATCAATTTCCAAAAAGCTTTTGATTCAATCTGGCACGATAGTTTAATGTATAAGCTTTTAGAAAGTGGTGTAGGGGGTAAAACCTATGATGTAATCAAATCAATGTACACAGAAAATAAATGTGCAATTAAAATTGGAAACAAACAAAATTCTTCACTCAGGGGCGTGGGGTGAGACAGGGATGTAGCTTGAGCCCAACGCTGTTCAACATTTACATTAACGAATTGGCCACAATGTTGGAAAAATCAGCAGTCCCTGGACTCACTCTACTTGATAAGGAGATGAAATTTTTGCTCTATGCAGACGATCTGGTTCTGTTGTCACCCACCAAAAAGGGGTGCAGCAGAATCTAGATCTGCTGGAACAATTCTGCAAGACCTGGGCCCTTGCAGTAAATCTAAAAAAGACAAAAACTATGATTTTCCAAAAAAGATCCAGCTCTGGCCCTAAAACGTGAATACACTGTGGCAGACTATCTGACCGCAGTGAAAAATCACAAAAACAAAATCATTGATTGAGTGCAGACTCAGCGAGCACAGCCTTGCCATCGAGGCCGGTCGACACAGGCAGACTCGGCTGGCCAAAGAGGAGAGGCTGTGCCCACACTGCAACCAACAGCAGGTCCAGACAGAGCTGCATTTCCTCACAGAATGTGAGAAATACAAACTAATTCCAGAAACCTATTTTCCAAAATTCCAATTATAATAAACTTCCCAACCCTGACTGAAACACAGATATTACAAATCCTTCTGCCACCTGCCACAGGATAAGAGACAGCAGTGACTCTTCATTCTAATTTTAAACAGAATATAGTTCACTGGACGCAGTTCAGAATATGTTCCACTGCACTATTAGGAATGAGAGAGAGGGAGGGAGAGAGAGGGAGAAGGGGGGGAGAGGGAGGGGGGGAGAGAGATTGAGGGAGAGCGAGGGGGAGAAAGTTAGACAGGGAGAGAGAGAAAGGGAGAGAGAGAGAGATGGAGGGGGGAGCGAGGGAGAGAGAGAGATGGAGAGAGAGAGATATGGAGAGACGGGGGGAGGGAGAGAGAAAGGAGAGAGAGGGAGAAAAAGAGACAGAGAGGGTGGGAGAGAGAGAAAGATAGACAGAGGGAGGGGGGAGAGAGATGGAGGGAGGAGAGAGAGAGAGAGAGAAAAAGGGATGGGGGTGAAAGCGAGGGAAAAAGAGAGGGAGAGAGAGAGATGGAGGGAGAGAAAGAGGGGGAGAGAGAGAGAAAAGGAGAGAGATGGAGAGAGGGACAGAGAGGGAGGAAGAGACAGAATGTAATTCACTGGACATAGTTCAGAATATGTTCCACTGCACTGTTATTAGTAATGTTTTTTTGTATATTGTCATTTGTCATTGTTATGACTGATTTTTGTTATTACGCTTTGGCAATCTGCATTTTAAAACGCCATGCCGAGAGAGAGAGAGAAAGAGGGAGAAAGGGGGAGAGAGAGAGATTGGGGGGAGTGGGAGGGAGAGGGGGAGAGAGAGAGAGAGGGAGAAAGGGGGAGGGAGAGGGGGGAGAGGGAGAGAGAGATGTAGAGAGAGAGGGAGAGACAGAGAGGGAGAGGGAGAGTGTGTGTGTGTGTGTGTGTGTGTGTGTGTGTGTCACTGCCCTTTCATCTCTAGTAAACAACTCAGAACTGATAAAACACAAACAGCTGAATATTTGAATGACAATTTTAACCTCGCCCTCTCCCACAAAACACATCATACAAATGTCCTATATCCATACATACATCTTTATTTTAGCATATCATATTAATATTACAAAAGTTAGGATTTGAGTTTAAATTTTAAAGAAGGTATTATTTTCCTTTTATTTACATGTTTATTTAATATTATGCAAAAAACACCGATTCAAACTGGAATGAAAGTAACATGATAAAGTATTTTATAAAACATGTTGTTAAAAATATTAAATCACTCATTTACAATATTAGAATAAATCATAGTAACTAAAACCTGTTTCATACAGTGAATGAGTTTGTACATTGTCAGTATTACAGTTTTTTATGACTGCTTGAGCACGATTTTGAAAAGAACTCATTTTGTCAAAACACTACATACAATTCACAACCACACACACAAGTAGCAGAACACCTCAGATCTTTTGCACAATGAAACACTTCATTCAAAACTAAGTAACTTATAAAAACCCAGTTTTGTCACCGTATGGCACACACGTGGTTCATACGATCTGATTCTGTTTGAACCAGTTACACACTGCTGTGCTCAATCTAAAACACTTTTAACATCTTTTCTAATGATATAGTCTGGGTTTGATTTTTTCAGAGATATTGTTAGAGTAAAGTACATTAATATATTGACCAAACACACAAGACCAATACTGCATACTGATGAAAATATTTCTCTCCAGATTGTAAAATCAGTCAATACATCCATGCATTTCCAAAGGCTGCATTTTGCACTGAAAATAACAGAACATATTCCTAATAGAATATAGTACATAAACACATAAAACATTTGTGTACAAAAAAGAAAGCTTTAATTCAACTGAACTGAAATCAATTTGGTCGCAGGCCTCCTTCATAGCTTGAATGAGGGGTATCTCGACATACGGCTGGAGATCGTAAACTTTCCACCACCATGCCAAAAAAACTCCTCAATGGGGTTAAGGAAGGGATAGTTGTTTCGTCTGTATGTGATGTTTTTTAAGGATTCGCTCCAGTGTTGATAGAGAGACCTGATGGACATTGAAAACTGTGTGGTTATTGAGGATGTTTGTTTGAATTTCTCTGAGGCGTATCGCATTATTGGCCAAAACCATGTTTACGATAGCTCTCTCTCGTTCCTCTGAGAATATGGGGCCCCTTCCTCATTGACGTTTTCTGTGTAAAATGTCACAGGACAGCATACAAGGCATTGTTTCAAACATGGAATGCAGTGAATGGGTATCAAAAAGTACTGATGTAGTGCATATAGTAGGCTACATTGTACTGATTTTACTGTAGACAGTAGAGAAAAGTTGTTTTTCACCTGTGCTCTTGTCGAAATGTCCAAATTACTGTTGCAACTGCTGAGGTTGGGCCGGACTCTCTGTCCAGCCTCCCTCAATGTCAACCCATGGTTTACAACATGGTCAACCAATGTTGCTCAAATCTCATCTGATAAATTTGGTCCTCGTCTTCATTGTCCACGTCCTTCTCCAGGTCTCCCTCTACCTCTTCCTCTTCTTACCACTCTTCCTCCGTGGGCTCCCCCTCTCATCCTCACTCTCCCCGTTCCTCTTCCTCTTTCTCTTATACTGCAATGTTGCCTTCCATTTTTGCTCGCAGGTAAACTCACCTGTTGCCTTTTTATACTGCTTACGCCTGATTGGTGAGTATACAATTAAGCAAGTTAAGTGTCTGTACACCTGACAGCCGTGTTTGATCAATTGGTTCATAGGTATGGTATTTTGAAAGGCAGTGCCTTGAAATGGCAAAGAAGTGACATCATGTTAGATTTCTGTATCTAATGTAAAGAAGTGTGTGTAGTGTTTTGCAAAAAGTGTGAGGCTGAGAATGTGCTTATAGTTGTGCAGATCTGGGCTTGAGGTTTTGCTCCTTGAGTGTCAGGTTTCACTAACTGTGTTATTTTTAATTTTAGTGTGTAAGCAATCATAAAAAACTGTAATGTGGAGATTTATGTAGTCATGACCACAGTGAATAAGATCCCATCAACTCTTCCAGGATAGAGACATCTATCCCAGCATGCACAGGGACAGCATGCCTCTCCAAACCAGAAACCCAGGATAGAGGGGTTGAGTGAATGTGGTGTGGAAAGTGTGCAGGTGGGTCAGAGTGTCAGAGGAGACGCTGTAGAAGGACAGAGTGCCGGCCGGCCAGTCCAGATACACTCCTACTCTGCGGGAGGAGGGGGCGGGTATGGAAATGCTGTTATTATTGTGCAGAGCAAAGAACATGGAGCCACAGCAGTACAGAGTCCAGGACTGATCATTGTGTCCAAACATCCTGTCAGAACCCCCTCCTTTCCTGCTGATTCCTTTATACGCCACTGCAATCACAGCCCCCCCACTGCACTCAGCCTCCCAGTAACAGCGAGTCCCAGACAAACCCTCTCTGCACAGCACCTGCAGCCAGAAGTCAAATCTCTCTGGGTGATCAGGATATGGCTGCTCTCTCCCCGGTGTGTGTGTCACCTTCCTGTCCCCCTCAGATAGAGACAGCTCTCTGTTTGCTGTGTTGGGGTCCAGTGTGAGCTGGCAGGCATCTGCAGACAGGAAGGAGGTTAGAAGAGATCTCCAACACAATATACCGCATCAGAACCAGGAGATCAGAATCACACACACACACAGGAAGAGACGACACACACACACACACACACACACACACACACACACACACACACACACACACACAGGAGGAGACACACATGCACACACACACACACACAGGAACAGAAACACACACACATGCACACACACAGACGTGTGTGTGCGTGTGCAAGTGTGTGTGTGTGTGTGTGTGTGTTCGTGCATGTATGTGGGTGCGTGTGTATGTGCGCGTATGTAGGTGTGTGTGCATGCGCATACATAGGTGTGTGTGTGTGTGTGTGTGTGTAGGGGCGGACAAAACTGTGAGCAACATTTGATATAAGTGAGCTGATATAACTATGCTTGCTGAGGCATTTGGCGTAATTTGGGCTCAAGTCCTGCTCTTATTTTGCATTTATCACTTCAGGCAAGTGCAAAACGATCATCTTTACTTATTTAGGCTATCAGAGATTATTCCCCATTAAAACATTAAAGCTAAACATGTCTATCTGGGGGAAATGTGTTGACCATTGTCTGTGTGTGTGTGTGTGTGTGTGTGCGTGTGTGTGTGTGTGTGTGTGTGTGTGTGTGTGGGTGGGTCTGTTCAAGTGTTTGTGTGTATGTGTGCCTGTGTTCGTGTGTATGTATCTGTTCATGTGTTTGTGTGTGTCTTTGTGTGTGTGTGTGTTCATGTATGTATGTGTGTGTTAATACAGTAAGGCCTAGAGAGCATCCAAATAATACAGGAAGACCTAAACAGCATCCAAAAGTGGGCAGATACCTGGCAGATAACATTCAATTTAGCTAAATGTAAAGTCTTGCATGTGGGAAATAAGAACCTTAGACAAGACTACTTCCTGGGGGGAAAAAACTAGAATGTGCTCAATTTGAAAAAGACTGGGGAGTAATCGTTGACCCAAGCTTAACAGGATCTAGGCAGTGTGCCGTAGCAGTAAAAAAGGCCAACAGGATGCTGGGATATATAGCCAAAAGTATTGATTATAAATCTAAGGAGTTTGTATTGAAATTATACAATGCCTTAGTCAGACCTCACTTGGAATACTGTGTGCAGTTCTGGGCACCGCACTATAAAAAAGATATTGAAGCTCTTGAAAAAGTTCAAAGAAGGGCAACTAAATTAGTTCCTGGCATGAAATATAAAAGCTACGAGGAAAGACTCAAGTTACGTAACCTATATAGACTTAGCGAGAGAAGGCTTAGGGGTGATTTAACAGAGATTTTTAAATTTATAAAAGATTCAATAAGGTTGAGTACAATACATTTTTAGGGTGAGATCACTCCGTAAAACAAGAGGACATAAATGGAAACTAGTTGAGAGTAAGTTCCGCACTGATACAAGGAAATATTATTTTACACAAAGAGTTATCAATACATGGAATAGGTTGCCAGCTCATGTAGTTGAGGCAGCGACCCTTGCTGTGTTCAAGTCTAGACTTGATGCAGTTTTGGATACTCTTCAATTAAGAAATGGCGAGCTTAGTTGGGCCGAATGGCCTGTTCTCGTCATAATATGTTCTTGTGTGTGTGTGTGTGTGTGTGTGGGTATATGTGTTTGTGTCTGTTCGTGTGTGTGTGTGTATCTGTTTGTTCGTGTATACATGTGTGTGAGAGATTGTGTATTTGTATGTTTGTGTGTGTGTATCTGTGTGTAGGGCTGTGACGATAACCTCATTACTGCAATACCGCGGTCATGTGATGCCTACCGCAGGGTTGAGCTCATTACCGTCATCACCGCATTTTTTTTTTTTTTTTTGCTGGTGAAAGTTACAGGAGCGCATATGGTGTGTGATATGAAATATAAACACGATAATCATTGTTTAGCTATCACAATTGACCGTCTTCCATTTTTCTATTTTCAAGGACTTCTGGAGAAGCAAAACTTTTCACTTGCTGTTTACTTCAGCTTCAGGTGTGAGGGGGAGGAACAGTCCATCAAACATATGGGGATTTCTTTTGTGTGTGTCTGATTATTAATTATTTCTAGGCTTGAGTACTTGTGATATCTACAGATAACGTTCAATTGAATATATACACACACACACACACACACAATACACAGACATAAGACAGAAGCATACTTGTGCACCTCCTGGTTACTTGCAGACAGAGAGGCCTCCGAAAAATGAGTTTGTAATTCCTGCACATCTTTGTTTGCTTCTTCCATTGCCTGCGCTATTTTTAGGGCCTTGTCAAAGGTCAGCTCGGGTTCTGATAATAATTGGCGTTGTATCCGGTCATCTCCAATCCCACATACCCGTCTATCCCTCAGTTTGTCTCCATAATTTTCTCAACGTGGCAACATAGTCCAACACAGTCTCTCCTGGTTTCCTGGTCCTAGGATTGAATTTGAAACGCTCAACAATTTCACTGGGTATTTGATTGAAGTTTTCGTTCAAGAGTTTAACATGTTCGTCATAGGTTTTCGCGCCAGGTTTGGCAGGGCTAAGTAGGATCAAGCTGTACGTCTGACTTCCCACTGAACTTAACAAAATAGCCCTCTTTCTCTCTGCTTCCTTAATCCCATTTGCAAAAAAATGCTGTAAAACTTCACAATATTCTTCCCAGGTCTGTTCCTGACTATTGAATGGCACTGTGCTTCCTACCAAACTCGCCGTGCTGCTCCCTGCAGTACTTCTCATTGTTCACAAGTTCCATCTCTCAATGAAAACTTCAGGAGATCACTTTTCTTACTCCGCTTTAATCCTCGTCGCCATATGTAGCAACTGATTCCATGTTCACATAGGAAATTATTTGTAACTCAATGCTCACACGAACAAATGACAGCCTACAGCCTCTTGGCCATTTATTTTCTAACCCAAGTTCTTCACTCTACGCACTAACAAAAAACTCATCCACCCGAACTACTAGCGCCATCTAGTGGATACGCAACCTTGCAAATAAACCAACTTTCCTACAACATGTTTTAAAAATCATTCTGCTTCACGTAGCTGTCAACCTGAGGTAAAATGAAAAGCTAACGTTATGCAACAAGGCAATTGATTTGTTAGCATAACCAAGTTGACTACACCGCCATCTTCTTTTTTCCCCAGGGAATTCTTCTTTGGTTATTCGGGCTCCAGCTGACTTATGGGATAGCGTAGTGTAGTGCGTTCGCATACTTCGGAAGTAGTAGGTCCACCGGGTACCGTTCGACTACTATTAAATGCCTACTAAGTATTCAGACACCCTACGGATTGTGATGTACTGCTTTTTGCATACTATATAGTATGGAAGTATGAGTATTCGGATGCAGCCCAATACAAATGAATGGCAAAAGTGGCGTCCGTCATTTGTCCTAGGAAGAATGATGTAGTGCCTATGTGAAATGACAATTGAGGATAGGAAGAATGTCATTTTGTTCATGAAATGTTCATTTTGAGTAGGAAGAAGTGAATTACGGATATTCGCAATACATATCCAGTCTAGCTATTAAATGATAAAATGGTCACTTAGACTTTTTAAGGATTTTTAGATATCTTAAATTTAGTTTTGACTAGTACAATCAAAGTTGTTGATCTTGAAAGTAAGAATGTTATTGTGGATCTCTAATTCCCACTCTGACTAGTGAGAATACAATTTTGACTAGGAGAAATGCTATTATGGATGTCTAAAATGTAATTACAGATAGGAGTGTGGTTCGATTAAATGTTAAAACGGCTTGTCATACGTACTTCATGTTTTTGACACAAGCTTCGAAGCCTCGGTTTCAAGGGTAACACCACTATTTAGCACCTGGCTGATAAGGGCACAAGGTTAGTGGATTTCTGTTAGATTTTGGCTGTTTTGAGTGAAGTGTAGCCTATGTTTCGTACTTTGAACTACGATACCGCTAAATAGTTTTCTGTGTTCAACTTTTCCGGTCCCGTTAAAAACCAATAGCGATGTAGTTTAATCAGTGCTTTGCATTGCAAGCAAACTATTGTTATCCGATAGTTTTATTCTTTTTCTTCTTATTCCACCAAATTTTGGGACGCTTCTCCTCCCACAGTTTTCGAGATATCGACCCCAAACCAACTGTAACCTGTCCGGTCTGACCCTGATCGGTGTGCTTGTATACAGCTAAGCCGTACCCGCACTCGTTCTCCGGTTTTTGTCGTTTTTTCATCCCTTTTTTCCCATAGACTCCCATTCATTTTCAAAATCACCCCCTCACAGTTCATGGCCTTCCCATTCGCTCACTTTTCACCCCAGAGCCCCCATACCTCACACGTTGCCTCGGGACAAATGACCCAACACTCATCCAAGACCGTCTTGACCCGCATTTATCTTTTAATCATTTTTTTTACTCATTTATTCATCCCTCCATCCTGCCATTGACTTCAATTCATTTTTCAAAGTCTTGCCGCTCTGTCACCTTTTGCCCGACAGCCATCGTACCTCATATGCTGGCTCAGATCATGCCACCCAACACTCACTGAAACCCATACTGACCCCGCACTTGTCCTTTACTCGTTTATTCATCCTTCCGTCCTCCCATTCACTTCAGTGAATTTCTCAAAGTCTTACCACTCGGTCACCATTTGACCAATAGCCACGGGACCTGATCTGGTGCTTTGGGTCATGTGACCCAACACTCACCAAACGTGGGTGTGTCCCTAGCAACCACATTGTTTACCCTAGCAACCGCCTAGCAACCACTTAGCAACACTTTGGCAAACACGCGTCAATGCCCCAGCAATGCTCAGCGACCATAATGTTTACCGTAGCAACCACTTAGCAACACCCTGGCAACTGCTCAGCAATGCCCTAGCAACGCCCCAGTGACCATATTGTTTACCCTAGCAACTCCCTAGCAACCACCCAACAAATCATATACCTTAGTAACCATCTAGCAACGCCCTAGTAACCACTTAGCAACACCCTAGCAACCACCTAGCAATAGCCTAGCAACCACTTAGCCACATCCTAGCGATCATCTCATATACGTTACCACGTTTTCGCTGCCAGGTTGCAAGCACACTCTGCATTTTCTTCAGGAAATGCACTTTTCTAGTTTGAATTACTGTTCTAAACAATTTAGCGAACTCATTGTGTATGACTATAACAATTTATAATGTCATCAGTACATTCTTAATTTGTACAATAATAAATAGTAAGATAGGTAGCCTTCAGCACACTTGCATCAGGAGGAGGTACAACAGAAACATGAAGACTGAAAAGTAAATCAGCAGGATATGCCGATTCACTTTAGGGGCACAGTGAGTAGTTGTACGAGCACTTATTGTACCGACTCATAGGCTAGCCATACTTACCGACAGTGATTCAATATGTATATTCCCTTTTTGTATTGCACAAAAAGCCAAATCAAGCTATAGCCTAATCATTATTATTATTATTATTATTATTATTATAGCCGTAATTTTGCATGAAGCATATCATCATTTGCTATTTGAAGAATAAACAAGACTTTTATTACTTATCCATGTTCTTTTACAAGCTGCAAGCATTCTTGACCTTTTCTTTAGTTATTAAAGAGACAGTCTTTTTTTTTGGGAGGGGGAGGGGGACCGCCAAACCGCAGGGATACATTGCTTTTTCACTGCGCTAAGAAAAAATCCATACCATCACAGCCCTATCTGTGTGTGTTTGTTTGTGTGTCTGTTCATACGTGTTTCTTTGTTCTTGTGCATGTGGGTGTGTGTGTGTGTGTGTGTGTGTGTGTGTGTGTGTGTGTGTGTGTGTGTGTGTGTGTGTCTGTCTGTGTGTATGTTTGAGTGTATATATATATAAAAATATATAAATATCTTACATTTCCTCAGTCCTGCTTGGAGCCTAATCTCTCCTCCATGGTCCACACTGTAGGAACAGAAGAACAGAGACTGAGAGACACAGACTTTCTGTCTATGAAGTGCAGTGTGAAACTCAGAGCTCTGTAACAACGGGAGAGCTCCACACACTGCCAGGACTCCACTGATCAGATGAGAACACTGGCCACCATCTTACACATCTCACTAGGTTTTCCATTAACACACCAGATGTCTACACACACAAAGGAGCAGAACTCTGCTTACAGCAGTGTCTCCAGTTTAAAGCTGGGGTCCTCCACTCCAGCAGAGAGCGCTCTCACTCCTGAGTCTCCTGGGTGGTTGTAGCTCAGATCCAGCTCTCTCAGGTGCGAGGGGTCTGAACGCAGCGCTGAAGCCAGAGAAGCACAGCCTCTCTCTGTGACCAAACAGCCTGACAGCCTGCAGAGAGAAGGAGAGAAGAGCTCTTCACTGTCACAGCTCTGGAGGAAAAGCAGGAGAAATTACCAGAATATCTGACACTCAGTACATGGAGACTGCAGCAGAGAACAATAATTATATTAATGCATGTGGGTGGGACCCTTGCAAAAATGTCATTTTACTGTCAAAAAAAATGAGAGCAAACATGACTGACAATTATGAAGTTAAACTGATCAATACTGTAATTAGGTAAAGCACATGACTTTTCACATCACAATGTGCACTATCCTCTTATGTTTAATCAAATCTATTTCCACAGGACAATAACTCCATTATCATCACTGTTCTCTTACTAATTATGAATATAATAATGCAATAAAAAGTGCACATTTGCAACCGATTCCACAGTTTCATTTCTGGTGCATGGACCCAGGGGATAGATTATTAAAGAAGAGATGATTCAATTTACCCATACAGTTTTGGTTATTAGAGATAATAACTGAAATTATTTGATAAACCTCACGGCATTATATTCATGACAAAATACCATTGACCTCTGCTTGCTGTGATAGTGTGAGGATAAATGTATTTAAACAATCCATGTTTTAAAATAACTGTTTTACAATCAACTAAAATGTTGGTGCATTCACCCCTTAATCTAGTTTTAAACTTTGGTCAATGTTTTTCTTCAGGCCACTGATGATTAAAAACTTCAATATTAGGTGAAACTAGCTTTCAAGCCCACATCTGAGCTACGTTTATGCCATACATGGAGTTGAACCACAGCTCAGATATACCACCTAGTATCATGGGTGAGGCAGCCAAAGTAAAACTGAGAGGGAGACTCGTCACCTATGCATCAGTAAAAACCCTCAGAGAGGCCAAGCATTGGAGGTCTAGCACTGGAAAAGCAAATGAGGAGACTGGAACAGCAACACTAAGGGAAATCAACCCAGCTCAATGAAGCTAAGACGCTATTAACTCAGAAAGAGCGATCAGGAATTTAAAGCTCCTGAAACAAAGTGTCAGGGTTTGCAGGGAAAGGACCCAAGCACAGAAAATGCAGGCAGTACGAAAAGGCTAATCTTTTAATGACAAATCAAAAAAATCACAAGCAAAATCAAAGTCAGAAAAACAGTCAGAGTCAGTAACCAAAAATCCAACGGAAAACAGACAACATCCAAAAACGGCAGGCAAGAGAGAAATCCGAAACAGGCAGAGTCAGTAACAAGCAGAAACAGAGCAGGAACAAAACAGCTAAGGCACTGAGACGATCAGGCAAAGAACAAAGACAACAGCAGGGCGAGGGGATGAGACACAGGTGTGTGCAACAGGCTTCAGGTGATGGGCGTGGCTGAGTAACAGGAGGGCGGGGAGGCAGGCAGGACCACACAAGGAAACACAAGGACCTGTGAACAAAAACAAAAGACACGCCCACACAGACAGACAGAGAAACACACGGAACAGGAGGACCTCAGGCGGAGGTCGTGACACAAAGGTATTATAAGAGGAGACATTTATGGTAAAGTATTAAAGTAAAGATGCCTGTTCCCTACAGTCCGAGCTCAAAACCAGCTCCATCATCTGCCGACAGCGACCGGGAGGACTCAACAGCAGAACAAATTGGCCTCCTTCCAGCGGGGTGGAGGGGTGGGCAGGTTGGCCAGGACCCCCCATCCCCCAGCGGCGTGCTAATATCCGTAGGCTCCTTAATGTTACATCCCAGCCTGTAGCATGTGTGGCACTAGCACTGCATGCTTAAAAGGCACTGGGCCCTGCGTCTTCACCATTTCTTTTTAAAACATTAGAAACACTTGGATTTAGTCTGAATTTTATCAAGTTCATTCCGCTTCTGTACTCTTCCCCACAATCATAAGTAGCAATTAAACTTCAACATTTAAGCCAATGACACTCTGTTTAACTTTGGATTCTACTTTAGGCTTCAAGGTAAACATTAACAACATCGAAGAATTGTCCATGAATATGCTGATTATTCCCCAGGTGAGTTCCTAAGGGTAGTATGACACACTCACAAAGTTGAAATATAAAATTAGGGTGACCTGACATGCTAGTCCGTGCTGCCCCTTATTTTAATGGACACAGTAGAGTCAGTTATGATGAATCTACTCCCCAGACTCCTGTTGCTTTTCCAGACACGCTTTTGTTGCCCAAAGTCATTTGTTAAGCACATATCCAGATTTATTTCGTAGGGTAGATGGATTAGGGTCACACAGAAGATTTTACACCCACCAAAACCCTAGCGCAAAACCACTGGGACATCTGGTACTACCTAATTTAAATGTAACTGGCTGCAGCCCAGCTCTGTGCAATGACAGCACGGATGCTAGACACTGCAAGCGAGAATCTTTTTAGAACTGAAAGCGAGAGAGAGAAAAGCGTAACCGAGAAAGATGATTCAAAAAGCGAAAGTGGTTAACGGATCTAAAAAACATAACATCACAAGGCTCTCGTTTACGGAGTTTGATTTCTTGGTTATGGATTCTGCATTTTGCTTCTCTCATTCTGGGTTTTGGTTCTCAGATTTTGGATTTTGCTTCTCAATTCTCGTTATGAACTCCTGAAGCTGCTTAATAACAAACTGATCATTTGAATCAGCTCTGCTGGAGCAGGGAGAGATCCAAAACATGCAGGGCAGGGGGACGTCCAGGAGAGGGTTGAGAAACACTGGCCTACATAATCAGGAGTTTACCGTTCGATAAGATGATTTTTTCTACCTGTCCTGTGTGCTTTGGCAACAGCATTTAAAATGATGAATTCTACAGAACCCGAGATATAGGAAGTACTGGTTAGCAAAGCGATCCTGCCTTTATACTTCATGTATTAGATTTTTTCTGCTATTTTTACATTACATTGCATTATGTTATTTAGCAGACGCTGACCCATAGTGACTTCCAAATAAGTGCATCGCTATGCAAGAGGAGTTATCGAGAAGTACTACAAGAGGTCAGTAAGATACTGAGTTACGTGCTAAGCTAGTGCAGAGTGCTTTTAGACCCTTCCAGTCACATGGGAGGGTTGGGGGAAGGGCTCAGTCTAACACTCACCAGCCATTCAAATGGAAACTTTGGATTTGTTGTAATGTGAATCTTCTAAGAGCATGTTATTTCAAACTAAAGGTTATTTCTTTATTTAAATAGTAGATATACATAAAAAGATTAAAGTAACATTTTGTTGATTATCTGTGCCATGGCTCCATTCCATTAGCCCAGATAATCAGGAGTTGACTGTACATTATTATGCTCCTCACCCCAGTCTCTGTAGTTTACAGTATGGATCCTCCAGTCCAGCAGAGAGCGCTCTCACTCCTGAATCCTGCAGGTCATTGTCTCTCAGCTCCAGCTCTCTCAGCTCTGAGTGGTGTGAGCGCAGCACTGAGGCCAGATCATCACAGCAGCCCTCTGTGAGATTACAGCAACCCAGTCTGTGGAGAAAAAGAGACAGAATCTCTGCTCATTATATAAATACACACTCTCCTCAAATTTGATTACAATGGAAAAATAAAGACAGAATCAACATGATACATTTCCTGCTACTATGACAGAACAGGCCTGTGGTGAACAGCATTGTCTACATTCCAACAAATCAATTCAGCACAAGAACTCTTGAGCCACACTAGAGTTGATTTTTTCTTTTAAAAGAATTCAGATGGCCTGCTTGTGAAGCCTGGCTAAAACTATAAACCCTGTGAAGGGATATTGTGTAATATCACAACCACTCTGTGTGTGTGTGTGTGTGTGTGTGTGTGTGTGTGTGTGTGTGTGTGTGTGTTTTAAACTAAATTACTAAATCTGTGGAGAATAGTAGACAGGAACTCAGGTGATTATATAAATACACACAAATTTGAGAAGAATGGGACAGTAACTATTGAATCAACATGGCTTTTCTGCTACTACTTGTGATGAACAGCACTGTCTGCATTCCAACGCATGAGTGACGGGCAGAAAGTTCATGAGACGGGATGATAACGTGACTGACTTGCGTAGCGGAATTGTAGTTCCCGCCCCCCCCTGCTTTGACCGGTCAGTGAGTGTAATTCACTAAGTCCAGTCGGGCACACGCCAGCTGTAGGTGTTCCATAAACAGCCCGCTGCATCTCCACATCCACTGGCCTGATGATGGTGATTATGTTAAACACCGTTTTCCCACTAAAAACATTCTATGGAGACCGCTAACCGGTGCAGTACAGCACAAAAAATATCACAGCAAGAAGAACGCATTAGACACACGGCTTTTCCTGTGAAAGCAAAAAGAGGGGCACTGTGTGACCGGTCGGGGGTAGCCTGTTTTTCTCTGTCTGTATTTTAACTAGCCTATTTTGTACCATATTACAAAGACAAACTCCCTGTAGGTATGTGAAAACCTAATAAAGTAAAAAATATATCCAACAGCGGGCCTTGGAAACTTTGGATTTTACTGAGGTCACAAGGTAAACGTTGACAAAACATAGGCATTGGTGATGAATACACTGATTACTCCCCAGGTGAAATCCTCATGGTTCCACACTCAGGAATCACAACACCTCCTGACATTGATAAATTGTATCTCAAACTGGTCTGACCTGCTGGTCCATGCTGCCCCTCACATTAATGGACACAGCAGAGTCAGTTATAATGAATCTAGTCCTCAGACTCCTGTTCTGCTTCCAGACACACTTTTGTAGCCAAAAACCCACGTTTAACTCACTTGATAAGCTCATATCCAGATTTATCTGGTAGGGTAGATGGATCCACCAAAACAACTGGAAGGTCTAGAACTACTTCATCTTTAACATTTCTGCCTCACTTGTAAGTCACTTTGGATAAAAAGCATCTGCCAAATGAATAAAGGTAAATGTAAATGTATCATTACTGGCAGCAGCCCAGCTCTGTGCAATGACAGTATGGATGTTAGACACTGCCAGTACCAGGTGGCTCAGTATGCAGTTTAAATGTGCACATATACTCTTGTCTGCAACCCCATTCTGTGAGGGAAAGATCACAGGGGAGTCATTGGGTGAGTGGCTATGGGCTGGTTACAGAGTTTGGAAAGGGGTACAACAAACATCTGATCTGCCCTCCAGAGTCTCAGCCTTAACATCTACTGTGTATATCAACAGCTTTTTAGGTATTACTGAGAATTTTATTTTACAAAGGACAATGGGATTAGAACAAGGTGAAATTTTCTACCTGTCCTGTGTCCTTTGGCAACAGCATTTAAAATGATGAATTGTACAGAACCTGAGATATAGGAAGTACTGGTCAACAAAGCTATCCTGCCTAAATACTTCATGTATTTGATTTTTTGTGCCATTTTTACATTACATTGCATTACGTTATTTAGCAGATGCTGACCCAGAGTGACTTCCAAATAAGTGCATCTCTATGCAAGAGTAGTTATCGAGAAGTACTACAAGAGGTCAGTAAGATACTGAGTTACGTGCTAAGCTAGTGCAGAGTGCTTTTAGACCCTTCCAGGCACATGGGAGGGTTGAGGGAAGGGCTCAGTCTAACACTCACCAGCCATTCAAATGGAAACTTTGGATTTGTTGTTTTGTGCATCTTGATATAAGTATCTCTCTAAGAGCATGCTATTTCAAACAAAAGGTTGTTTATTTAAATGGTAGATATACATAAAAAGATTAAAGTAACATTTTGTTGATTATCTGTGCCATGGCTCCATTCCATTAGCCTAGATAATCAGGAGTTGACTGTATATTATTATGCTCCTCACCCCAGTCTCTGTAGTTTACAGTGTGGATCCTCCAGTCCAGCAGAGAGCGCTCTCACTCCTGAATCCTGCAGGTCATTGTCTCTCAGCTCCAGCTCTCTCAGCTCTAAGTGGTGTGAGCGCAGCACTGAGGCCAGATCATCACAGCAGCCCTCTGTGAGATTACAGCAACCCAGCCTGTGGAGAGGAGACAAGATCTGCGAGTTGGTTATTTAGCAAACTTTATTATCCCTACATGGGGGGAATTTCTTGGCACCATTTCACGTCATACAGATAATGCACAGATGCACAAAATCACACAAATGAACTTATTATTTTTGCCTTTTCAGTTGTCTTCTGTTAAAAAATAAAATGTAGCATTTTAACAAATCTATGTATCTTCTGTTTACATGTTTGTTATGTCTCTCTCTCTCTGTGTGTGTGTGTGTCTGTGTGTGTGTGTGTGTGTGGCTTGAGGAGAAGTCGATCCCGCCCTGCATGCAGCAGAAGGAGCTGGTGCACCTGGGCAACATAAATGTAACAGTCCAGTCTGTGGATAGAAAAAAAAATCTCTGCTCATTATATAAATACATACACTCCCCAAATTTGATAATAAAAGAGGAATAACCATAGAATGAACATACCTTTTTTTGTTAGAATTCAGATGAATCGTTTTATCACAAGTATGTGTATGTGTGTGTGTGTGTCTGTTAGCGTGTGTGTGTGTGCGTGTCTGTGATTGGTACTAGCTGCAATGCTTTCCAATAAGCTACAATGAACAAATGTAGCAATAAGCTGAATAGATTGTCCAGATAAGACAGTCCAATAGCAAAGAACATTATCTGAAGTATCAGAGTATTTGTGATGATGTAATGCAGTAGAAAAATTGAATAAGTGGAAGATAAGCAGGACAGTGCAATATGGTATAAGTTTAGTCATTTATTGTGTGCTGTATGAAGTTCTCGGAATTCTGTAAGGATATATGTTATAGATGTGATCAGTCAGACCTCTTTGTGGTCATTTCCATAGAAAATCCCTATAAGAACTCTTGGTGTTGTAAAGGTATGAGAAACCCCATGCCAGCCTGTAAGTACAGTAGGCGGATGGCATACCTGCCATCCTAATGTGCTTTCCAGTTCTTACACAAGTGGAGCACCCAGATATCTATGAACTGATTACCTAGGTCCTAAAGAGAAAGCTGTTGGTATTCATTGGCTTAATGTAAACTACATTTATTTAACTTCATGCGCTTTGTCGGTGACATTGCCTTCTGGTGTGAATAAGAGTAACTGCAGTATCCCGGGTCTTTGCTAATGGTGGGCTGAGCAAATATTTTAATTATCATACATCTTTCAGGTAATTCATGCTATTTCCCTGGCATCTATTGAAGGTTTCCTGCATTAAAAGGTTAATAATGTAGGACAATTTAACAGCACAACTCACCTCGATGTCTGTAGTTTACCGTTTGGACTGAGTGCAGCCCAGAGCAGCTTCACTCCTGAGTCTCCCAGGTTACTGTTGGTGAGGTCCAGCTCTCTCACAGTTTCCCATGATTCTTCTCTGAAGGTGCAACTAAAAATTCTGTATAGAAAACAAAACAGACTTTCTGAGAAAACACTTTTAGAAGGAATTTTCATTTTCAAATGGTCAGAACCAAACGTGGAGACAGTTCATTGGAAATGTAACAGATTTCTGAATGGAAACAGTTCAGTTTTAATCTATAATGTGGATGCAAGTGTCACCTGTTACAAAATTTAAGCCAGATGGCAAAACTGTGTAGAAGGGGCTCTACTCTGATTGGTCCAAGGCAGCCATATGCACTACCCTGACCTGCAACAGACCGCATGATAGCTTTCATGTGATTGGCTGCCGGCTGATTCAGTAAACTGTCTCCCTCCTCCCTCTCTTCAGACTGTTCATGCAGCAGTAGGCAACTGGAACACCAGAGTTTTAAGCTACCATTTTTCCAATCAGAGGCAGTTTCCTCATTTAAAACAACCCCCTCCTCATAAGATTATAGTGTGATTGTCTCACTATAGTTTAACTATGAACCAGCACTGCACTCAATCTGGCAAAATTCAAACATCTCAGCCATTCTAACATTTTGCTGAGATTTTATCCACCAACTCTGATCACGCCAGGCAACAAATTGAGACTCTCCTTGCACAAAACCATGCAGTAGTTTTCATGAACAGGATAACAGTAATAAAGATTCATCAGTGCAAACTTTGCTCTCAAACACTGAACACCACATATATAATACACATTACTCTTAAAATTGAAACTCTTAGAAACTCTTGAAAGGCTCAGTTTAATTTCCCAATTGGATTTAATAGCACTCGTACAGCAACATGCTAACATTTCACAGACTCAGGCCCCACAGTATCATCCAAACAACCAGATACAGCGGTCAGCACTGGCAACCAACAAACCCAGTGAACAGAACAGAACTGGAATGGAAGCAGAAGCTACTTCCTACTGCAGGAGTTGAAGCAGCCAATATGGTGATGACCGCCCCCCAACATGTCCATGAAGTTGGAAGTCAGGCAAAAGACAGGGCAGGAACAACACTATAAATAATCAGGCAGGTACAAAACTGAGACGAACTGGCAACAAGACAGAGACATGCAGGGTATATAAAGGGCTGAGCTGACGAGGAGATGGGATGCAGGTGGCCAGGCAGGCAGGTGGAGGCGATCAGGTAATCAGGTGGGCAGAAACAGGGCGGAGAGCGGGGCAGGGCTGGAACACATGGGAACTGTAAACAAAAGCACATGGGCGACACTGACAGACAGGGAGAAACCCCAAAACAACAGCTAGGGGGCCGAAGTACTGACACCAAGACCACAAAAAGGACTGAGTACCCCACATTAAAGTAGGCAGAGTGCATAGTTTGTTTTCACTGATAATAACTAGCGTGTGGGTGTGTGTCAAAGATACAGAGGTGACAGATATGCCATCCACTGAGGTACAGGCTGCTGGAGAATACCCTGTTCCTACACAACACAAGAGTTAGTTACACACATTCTGGAGTCCCCCACAGAAATAAGCCCAATGAGCCAGAGGTCTGATTCCTTACAGTCACTTACAGTCCCTTATAGTCGCTTACAGTCACTTACAGTCGCTTACAGTAGACTCTTGCCTCTCACGGATGCTTCAGTGCTGCTCTATCACCTGATTCCACATTCATATTTTTACATTTTTACATTTTACATACCGCACAAGCTGACAGGAATGCATCAGCTGTGCTAACTTGAAAGAACACATGACTTATCATTTCTTCCGCATCTACCCTCCTGATTATTTACAATTTATTTAGTTTTAAAATGTACTGCTTTATGTATCTCTTGCCCAGGCATTACATGCTGTCTTGATGCTAAACTGCTGAAATCATGAACTCAGAGGCAAGACTGGCATTTTCTTCTTAAAGGGTTTATTTAATATCAAATCCTCTGTGACCCCTAATAATGCTTTTCACCACTGGTCTGTCCTGACTGCATGGCCTGTACAGCCTATCACCAAAGCACATATGTCCTTGCCCTACTGTGAAACACCCTAAGTAATACTAATTACAGCTGCAGTAGCCATGCATTCAAGCATATTTTAACCATCAAACATCCCCTCCCCTTCCACTCCAACCACAGTTAACTAAAGCAGATGAGAAAGAGCTACACCTACTTGAAAACATTTAGTTTACATTTCAGTCCAGCACTCAGCAGCTTCCAGCCTGATTCTCCCAGGTAACAGAATCTGAGGTCCAGAGTCTGTAGTTTACAGTTTGGACTCATCAGTGCAGCACTCAGCAGATTCACTCCTGATTCTCCCAGGTCATTATTGCTGAGGTCCAGCTCTCTCAGGGGTGAGGTGGCTGACTGGAGAGCTGAGGCCACAATTTCAATGGACTCGCCTGTAAGGTTACAGTCACTGAGTCTGAAAAGACAGAAAGATAGAAAAAGCATTTATAATCAAACATTCTTTATAACAAAAACATTTCTACTTCAAAATGTCTCTGAGAGAAAAGTTATCACTTGTTTTTTATTTGTATCAAAAACCCTGAAAAGCTTTTAAATGTTTTATTATTTCAATCAAGGTATATTAACAACATTTAATTTGTTCTGTCTTATTGATCTGACTGATTTTAATGACTTTTACAGCAGTGACCATCTGTTGGATTTTGTTCTAATTTTAAAAGTAAACGAACCGGACCAAAAGCGCGCTTGGAGAAAAAGCTTTATTCGGCGATGGAATCCGGCAGCATCTCTGCC
The DNA here is from genome assembly GCF_013368585.1 of Megalops cyprinoides. Lineage (NCBI taxonomy): Eukaryota > Metazoa > Chordata > Actinopteri > Elopiformes > Megalopidae > Megalops > Megalops cyprinoides. Next base: position 4,468,052 of record NC_050583.1, on the reverse strand, counting down.
TGCGAAGCTTTAACTCAGGGAACTGTTACCGTGATCGGCCTTTTATACCATGAAACAAATGGCAACAAACAATAGGTTTTACACTGTTGCAGCATCAACCTATGTTCCCAATGCAAAGCGGGATCCTTTGATGCTGACCGCGTCTTTGTGTGGTGATGGTTGCCAATTGCCCACTCCCGGTTGTATGCTAGACTTGATGTCTGCTGCCTGCCTTAATCAATTGCTCTTGGCTCCAACTGTAGCGTGGCACCAAGGTGTGGAGCTTCCTTTGTAACTATGATAATAAGGCCATCAGGTTAACAGTTCTCTGATTCTGAACCATGTCTGGTCAGAAGTTAGAAGCACTATAATCTTACATTCCCCCCTTTGATCATAAAAAAATATGATCACAAAAATAAAGAAATAGTGGTAAGAAAATACAGGAGCGGAAGGAGGGAAAAGAAAAAGAAACCGCAACATGTACACAGTCTAATACTGAGCACAGGCACCTCTGCTTACAGTATAAAATAAAAGAATATAATTTTGTGATGATACACGGATACATTGAAAGATGTACAGAGAAATGACATTGGTGGCATGGTGGATGATCGCATTCCACACATGCTGCTGGATTGTGCTGGTGAATGAGGTCTCCTGAAGCAGTCTGTGATATTGTGGGCTTGGTTGATGCAGATGTGTCCCGTGTCCCATGGTTTTTCAGCGGATGTCAGCCAGGTGTCAGGTACAGTCCAGCGCAGGTGTCCGATGACAGCCAGGGCACCCTTCTCTCTCAGCTGTTATGAACCCTGCTCTTCACTGGAACATCTGCAATGACACACAAGAGAGAAGGCGGGAACGCATCTTGCCAAAGTACCTAAACATTTTTAAAAAAATGGATCGTTATTCCTAAAAATGCCTAAACTGTCCCTAATGTAGTTTCGGCGGGACGCTACAGTATTTATCAGTGGTGGTATGATGACCTCTTCATCCTCAGACGACAAGCTAGAGCCTAGACAACTCTAGTCCCGTCATGTCTGGACTCTGATAAATACTACCGCCATTCTATCCCTCATCTCTAGGCGGATTTGCTAACTTGCAGTGGCTTACATGGTGCCACTTATCTTGTCCCTGTACCTTAACTGCTGCATTAGTTACTAAAAGAACCTGGTACGGACGTTCCTACTAGGGTTCTAATGCTACACTCTGAGGTTTGTGTGCGAGAGTTTTTCGCAGTACCGGATCAGGCTGTCAGAAATTAAATGCACGTCGGCCTTGCGCAGATCCATTGTTCCGGGTTGGGGCATGGGCCGGCCTGTGATGACGGATGATGATGTGATAACTCAAAAGCTTTAGTCCAGTTTCCAAGGGATTCCTTCCTGGTGGAGCTTGGACAGATGTTCTGTGATGACAATTCATTCTCTGTGTTCGACCTGAAGCTTGTGGTCTGTAAGGACAATGTAATTTCTTGTATTTATCATGCGACACATTGTGAAATGTGTTCCTTGGTCTGAGTCTGTGCATTCTGGCAGGCCCCATCGAGGAATGATGTCCTTCACCAGTGTTTTGGCTGTGTGGGCTGCCGTTCCATGTTTAGTTGGGAATGCTTCCACCCATCTGGAGAATTTATCTACAAGTACATCCTGAAACCTCCCACACTTAGGCAGAGTTATGTAGTCCAACTGAAGGTGCCGGAATGGACCCGGTGGGGCTGGTGTTCCCCCAGCAGGGGTCTTAATTCTGGTTCCAGGATTGTTGTATTTCAGAGCGTTAGTTTGTAAGGCTCTGAGTTTGGCGTCCTGTGTTCTTTCAATCCTCGCTGACCATTCCACAACCTGATTGAAAGCTGTCCCAACACCATCCCAGTCATCATAACGGACTTTAAGGGCTTTGGATAACTCTGGCTTTAGTCCATTCACAAATGAAGTTTTTAAAGGCATGCCAGTATCCTTGCCTATATCGTCACTGTTGTTCAGACCAGCATGTTCCAGCCAAATCTGCTTAAAGCGTTCCTCATATTCTGCAACACTCTCTCCTGCTTTCTGTGTGCATGAAGTGATTTTGGCCCAATTGACTTCTGCAGGTTTAAGTTCATATAAAAAGGTTCGTACAGCCTCCCATCCTGCATCAACATTGTCTTGAGACACCCCTGCCCTTGTCTCTACACTTTCAGTCAGCTTCTTTTGATCGCTGTCCCTTAAGTTTACATTGAGGATCATAGCAGCATCCAGTGGGTGTAGAGTGTAAATTTTTCGTAAGCGTTCAAGAACTTGCCAAGCCTTGCGTGGCTGTTTATATGCGTCTGGTAATTCCTTGGACCATTTATCAATTTGTTCTGTTGTGGCTGGTTGGTAAGTCTTACATGGGAGGTATCTTTTGACCTTCTTTGTCACAATACGAGACCGTCTCTGGCCATCCTCCTCAAACTCCTCTTCACTTTGAACTTCCACTTCAGTTCTACGGTGTTTGATTACGACAGGAGCAAGCCTAGCCTTTGTGCTTGTTGTGGAGGTAGATTTGACCTGTGCACTGCTGTCCTTTGTCACAGGTGCAGCAGCAGGTGTGTCATTGGACAATTCCTCACCGTCTGAGCTGCTACCATGGTCATGTGGCAATTCCTCCAGCAAATGACGGTGTTGTTGTTCCTCAATGGCTCTCAGCTCTTTGAATGGGTAGAGCAGTTCTGGTCTCCTTTGCTTAGCGCCTCCTTCATGTGTATTGGAAGAGGCTGCTGCTTTATCACAGTCTTTTGATTGTAGCTGTTTGGAGATTAGATCTAGCCATTTTTGATTTTCAGCTAATAGTCTCTCTTTTTCCTTTTTCTCTTCCTGTAATTGAGAGGCTAATGCTTTAACTTTTGCATTTTCTGCAGTGATTTCACATTTCAGTCTATCAATCTCACACTTTTCCAGATGCTGTTGAATTTGCTTGCACAAAATAACAGACCATCCGTCTCGTCTGCTGCTTGCGAACATGCGCTGTGTCTTTCCCCAGGCCTTTTTGATGTCCGGCAAGGTCCAGAGTCTGTCCTCGGAGGGTTTAATGTTGTATTTCCGTTGGATGTCGTCATTGCATTTCCTTAATCCAAGCCGTTTTTCCAAGTATGAATTTAGGCTGTCCATCATCTGATCGATGGTTGTGCTTGGAGGAGCTGTTCCGTGACGTTCTGTCGTAGGTTTCAATGGCCCAGCCCCATGAACACGGATCTGCGCAGCCGACGGCAACTCAGCAGCCATGACAACAGATTCCCTCAGATACAAAGCAGACAGAGCAGGTGTTAGTGGAGCTGTTTAGACTGTTTATTCTAAGTGTGAATACCCACAGCTATCTTTACTTCAATGCAAATGAACAGAACAGAGTTAGCTACTAACTACAGACAATTTTTATCTTCAAATGCGCAGCCTGGTAAAAATGTAGGCTATTTTCAAAATACAGAGTACGTCCACAACCAGGAATACTTTGAGATAAGTGGATATGAGTATACTTTAAAAATACAAAATCATTCCGTGATATAGACTATTTTCTTTGTCTACTCTTGATTTCCTCTTAATAATATACTGCGTTTATCTTAACACTTTAGTTAAAGAAAAGAAATCACGTGTTTTTTTTCTGCTTAGCTGCACAAAACAGAAAATTAAACTTTGGCTCGCCAGTTAGAAAAATTGACTCTTTCCGGATCTTAGTCGGAAGGCTTATCACTTTACCGTTTAAAATGCTAATTCTTTCCGAACCTCGGTCGGAAGGCTACGCTTACAGTTTTTACGGTATTAAGGAAACAAGATGTCATTCCAAACCAAATTTGGAAGGCTAAAATGCTTACAATTTCAGCGACTTAAAAACAAATACAAATTCTTTAAGCATATAGCTTTTAAGAAAAGTATTCTTAAGTATGTTTTTACTGTTATAAAATAACTCCGTTTTCCGAATCTTTCACAATTGGAATGCCACCTCGCGATCAAAACCAATTTTTCTAACGCTACTTAGAACATTTACTTATTACTTACAGTCGGAAAAACAACGCTCGCTTAACAACTTATAATACTAGTATGATGCACTAATTCTTAACTTTCTCACAATCAAGAAAAGTACCAATTTTAGTTCTCTTACTTAAAATTTTAATTATTCAACCCGTGCAGCGAAGAATAATTATACTTAATAATAATATAGAATAATTTACCAACAGCCTCTCCTAACCATAGGAAGGTGTCCAGCAACCCAGTTGCTTATACTAGTCTCTCCATCAACCTCCGATTAGTCTGATAACCGGCACGATGTGAGATGACTATATTACTAGTACACACTCCGTCAACCTCTCATCTAATCGAAAAATATAAGCGTGTCAGTAGCCTGTCACAACTAAATATTTTAACGACTAGATAGCACGACGTGAGCTGACTATATATTTACTCATAGTCTCTCCATCAACCTCCGATTTCACGTCTGAAAACCGGCACGATGTGAGATGACTACGTTTGTATAGTACACACTCCGTCAACCTCTGATCTAATCGGAAAATATAACTAAATATTTACCGGCTAGATAGCACGACGTGAGCTGACTATCCGAAGCTCAATTAACAACTTACAATACCAGTATAATGCACTACTTCTTAACTCTCTCACAATCAAGAAAAGTACCAGTTTTTAATTCTCTCACACTTAAAAACTGAATTCTCCAACTCTCTCACAGCGAAGAATAATTATATAGTACTGAATTCTGTTCCAGAGCTTACACCAAAAACCTTTCCTAATCATAGGAAGGCGCCCAGCAACCCGCAGTTGCTTACACGAGTCTCTCCATCAACCTCCGATTATGTCTAATAACCGGCACGATGTGAGATGACCACGTTACTATAGTACAAACTCCGTCAACCTCTGATCTAATCGAAAAATATAACTAAATATTTACCGGCTAGATAGCACGACGTGAGCTGACTATACCAAAAACCTTTCCTAACCATAGGAAGGTGCCCAGCAACCCGCAGTTGCTTACACGAGTCTCTCCATCAACCTCCGATTATGTCTAATAACCGGCACGATGTGAGATGACCACGTTACAATAGTACAAACTCCGTCAACCTCTGATCTAATCGGAAAATATAACTAAATATTTACCGGCTAGATAGCACGACGTGAGCTGACTATCCGAAAAACCTTTCCTAACCATAGGAAGGTGCCCAGCAACCCGCAGTTGCTTACACGGGTCTCTCCATCAACCTCCGATTATGTCTAATAACCGGCACGATGTGAGATGACCACGTTACTATAGTACAAACTCCGTCAACCTCTGATCTAATTGGAAAATATAACTAAATATTTACCGGCTAGATAGCACGACGTGAGCTGACTATCCGAAGCTCAATTAACAACTTACAATACCAGTATAATGCACTACTTCTTAACTCTCTCACAATCAAGAAAAGTACCAGTTTTTAATTCTCTCACACTTAAAAACTGAATTCTCCAACTCTCTCACAGCGAAGAATAATTATACAGTACTGAATTCTGTTCCAGAGCTTACACCAAAAACCTTTCCTAACCATAGGAAGGTGTCCAGCAACCCGCAGTTGCTTACACGAGTCTCTCCATCAACCTCCGATTATGTCTGATAACCGGCACGATGTGAGATGACCGCGCAACAATAGTGCACACTCCGTCAACCTCTGATCTAATCGGAAAATATAACTAAATATTTACCGGCTAGATAGCACGACGTGAGCTGACTATAAACTTAGTTAGCAACCCCGTTGCTTACACTAGTCACTCCATCAACCTCCGATTAGAAGTCTGATAACCGGCACGATGTGAGATGACTACGTTACTATAGTTCACACTCCGTCAACCTCTGATCTAATCGGAAAATATAACTAAACATTTACCGGCTAGATAGCACGACGTGAGCTGACTATAAACTTAGGCTTTCCCTAGCCTAGACTTCGGTACCTCGGCCTATTTTTTTTTAGAGCTCTTATCAACAGTGTTAACCAAAACACTGTCAGTTACATATACGTATATTTACTGGTTTGTTTACTTATAAAATAGCTAGGTTCTTCAAGAGGAGTGGTACGTTTCTTACCGAGTTAAGGTCTTTGCGATGTTTGCGGACCCGCAGACTCTTGTCTTGCCGATCTTCGACTGGAAAGTTCAACCGGAAAAATCTCCACGATTCTTCTGCTGAATTGTTCCACTTCGTAGATGTGTCGGTGAGTTTCTCTCGTATCAGCTCCTCCTGGCTGGCTCGCCAATTGTTGGATTTTGTTCTAATTTTAAAAGTAAACGAACCGGACCAAAAGCGCGCTTGGAGAAAAAGCTTTATTCGGCGATGGAATCCGGCAGCATCTCTGCCTGCGAAGCTTTAACTCAGGGAACTGTTACCGTGATCGGCCTTTTATACCATGAAACAAATGGCAACAAACAATAGGTTTTACACTGTTGCAGCATCAACCTATGTTCCCAATGCAAAGCGGGATCCTTTGATGCTGACCGCGTCTTTGTGTGGTGATGGTTGCCAATTGCCCACTCCCGGTTGTATGCTAGACTTGATGTCTGCTGCCTGCCTTAATCAATTGCTCTTGGCTCCAACTGTAGCGTGGCACCAAGGTGTGGAGCTTCCTTTGTAACTATGATAATAAGGCCATCAGGTTAACAGTTCTCTGATTCTGAACCATGTCTGGTCAGAAGTTAGAAGCACTATAATCTTACACATCCCAGCACTGATTGTCGCGCCGTGTCTGTGGAAGTGTTGGTCCTCCTCCCAGGACTAAATCCTCCATCACTGCTACTGCGTCTGCCTGCAGTGCTGCTGCTGTGAGACTCTCTGCTACTCCTCAGGTTCCTGATAACCCAGCCACCTGCTGCTGCTGCTTCCATCCCCACAACCCGGCGTTCCCATCAGCGAGATCGCCACCATGCTCACACAAGCTCAAATTGGCCTGTTGGTGTGGTGAGAGACTCTCAAATCTCCTGCTCAGTTCTGACTCCCGGGCCAGAGCTCAGATGCAACATTGCCAAGGAAATAGCAGGATGTTTCTCTGTGGGACTAAGGTTGGACAATCACCTTTCAGCATGAACAAGGAGAATGATGGTATTTACAATAAGAGGAAAATGCTGTCATTCTTCTGACATGTTTTTACTGCTCATTTTGAATGTGAAAAATGCAGGAATGCCTATCGAGGACCTCAATCGCAAATCTTTAACATTAAATGAAAAGTACAAGGTGTCCAAGTGCCAGCATTCAAGATACTGACATGTATAAAATATATAACGTAGTATTAGGGCCACATTGAGGGGAAAAAAATCTGAGATTTCGAGAATAAAGTTGTGATATTACGAGAAAAAAGTCATAATTATGAGGGGCCGTTTAGGAAACATTTCAGACTTTTGTTACACATACACATATGAAACACGTACGCATTCACATGTGAAAGGCATTCACACACACATACTTATGCAATGTTCGTACAAATACACATGGAAACGGGCGCATTCATACATATGAAACGCGCATATAGACTTGTATGAAACACATCCACGTACAGGTGAAACGAGCTCACACATACATATGAAATGCTCATACAGACGCATGTGAAACACTCTTTTGTAACATCGTACACTCACATACATGCTTAACACCATGAAACTTTATTTGTGGAAAATTGTGTGTACAAGTCTGTGCGTTTATGTATGAATGCGCCCGTTTCCACGTGTATCTGTTCGAACATTTCATAAGTATGTGTGTGTGAATGCCTTTCACGTGTCTATGAGCATTTCACATATGTGTGTGTTTCCAGTAGTGTGGATGCGTGTGTGAAAGTTTCACATGTGAATGCCTACGTGTTTCATATGTGTATGTGTAAAAGTCTGAAATATTTCCTAAACAGCTCCTCATAATTATGACTTTTTTTTCCTCGTAATGTTACGACTTTATTCTCGTAATATTATGACTTTGTTCTCGACATCTCAGATTTTTTTCCCTCAATGTGGCCCTAATACACCGTCGTGGATCACCCTCTCCCGACGGAGATTTCTGCGGAGTATTTGTGCTTCAATATCAACTGGCTCTTCGAGAAAAGGACACGCCATGTCTGACACCTCCTTAAGTCTGCAGGCTTCAGCTAGAGAGGAGGGGAAACTCAGGGTTAGTTGAAGAAAAGCTTCACGGAGTATGTTGCCAGAGTAACTGACTCCGAGTTAAGCTGAACTTAGCTGATTTCTTCTGTGACTTCACATTCAGAACACGGATGCGTGAGTATTTTCTATGACTGACATTTTTAACATGCAAGTTCACATTTTTTCTACAAGTGAAAATTTAAACATACGAGTTCAGATTTTTTGTTCTAAAAGTATCGTATTCTACAAGTTCTCAAAATCGAGCCAACAAGCTCTCGCATTTTGCAACATATTTACCTTCAAAGTCTTCACTGCTCTCTTCTCAGCCATTGGATGAAAGCCAGGCTTTTAGAAAGGCTTGGCTATGTTGCATTTGTAAGTGCCAGGCTGCTGCTTCTGACGTGCCGCTATTAAATAGAGTAGAAACTATGCCGCAACGGCATAAGCGGCTCATGTGCCGAGCGGGTAAAAGAACGCATCCATGTGTTGTTATTTCTTACAGTTAAAAACCAAATGACCAATGGAAATGCGGGACATTATCTCAATATGCGGGATGCGGGAAAAAGGGTCAAAATGCTGTGCAGTACAACGCAAAGTGGGACACCTGGTCACCCTAGTAGACAGTGCAGACGGCTGACAAACTTTTTCTGAGTTGTGTTTACTAGCAATGGAGGGAACTTTCCCTGACTGCTATAACGCGCTTTTCCCGCTACGTTACGAATACGTTTCAGCTTTCCTCTTCTTTTTAAGACCTGAAGGAGATAACATCACGGACTATTCAGTTTCGTCAAAATTATCCATCTTTAAGATGACTTTGAGCCAAAGATACGCCGAAACTCCTTTCACAAAGCACATCTCCGGCTGAACCCAGTTGCGTCACCTGACCTGAATACTCCGCACTGATTCGTTGAAGGAATTTATGGGTTTTGTTCAAGAACGGCACTGGCGTTTGACGGTTTCTGTTGTGAAACGTGAACTTGCAATGCCTTGACAATGGACAATAACTGCTTTTGTGGGGAAAAAAACGTATTTAGGGTTCAGAATGTGCTATGTGTTAAGAATAACTCACGACAGTCAGTTCGTTTTTTTAAAGGATGGCGTGTTTATCAGTTTTTGCAAATGAACTCTTCATACATAGCCTATATATGCATTCAGCAGATACTCTTATCCAGAGCGACTTACATAGGTTACACTTTTTTACAATGTTATCTAATTATACAGCTAGGTATGTAGGCTACTGAAGCAGTTATGGGTTAAGTACCCTGCCCAAGGGTACAACAGCAGTGCCCCAGCGGCAGCCTTTCGGTCACGAGTCCTGCTCCTTAAACACTATGCTACACTGCCGCCCACACATTGCTGTTTCTTCAGCATTTTCACTGTTCATTTAATGCTGTCTTTACTGCATTTCAGTGAGTAATGTTTAAACATAGGAAAACTCATGCCTGTAACACACTGTTCAGCCTAAAGGCGTAGTTCGTTCACACGGACCATATTTGAGGTACACACACTGAGGTACACACATTCTCACATCGAGTTAAAGGTTTTAGAAGTCAAAGTGCTGCCATGGCTTTCTGCACACGCAGAATTTAGCATGAAATCTGGGAGCAGGCGTGCTTTATAAATGAGGCCCCTGGATCCTAACTATGCTGCCCTACATTACAGCTGTGACTACAGCAGTAGCAGTAATGAACATATCTGGTGGTCCGTAATAAAGCAGTTAATAAAAATACTGAGAAGAGATTTTTGTTCCACTCCCAAGAAATAGGAAGACATTATGGTTAGGGACAATATCTAAATTAATTCCACTCAAAAATTTAATATTCCAATGTAACATTAAAGTGGAAACAGGCCACATTTCTGAACTACTTTACACTCTGTCTTGCCAGTACAGGCAGTTTTAATATTATCTCTATAAATGTTATTTGATTTTTTTTTTTTTAAATGTTATTTGATTTTTTTTTTTACTCTTTAATGGTTTGAGCATTGGAAAAACAATTGAAAGAGATTTTAATTATATTGCAACATGGTATATCTGAATATACTGTATCATATTTTAACATTTATGTTTTCAGGATAACAATGGAGTATTAGAATGGTGATACTCATGTTAATACTCACAGAGCCTTTTTGCAGCACCTCACAGCTGGAACCAGTCTCCTGTGCCCCTCGTCTGAGGTCCTGTATTTCCTCAAGTCAAGCTCTTCCAGCACCTCCTCTGACATCAGGAGCATATAGGCCAGGGCAGAGCAGTGCACAGGTGAGATCCTTTCACCAGAACGACTTCCTGAGCTCAAGTACTTTTGGACCTCCTTCATAAGCGAATGATCGTTCAGTTCAGCCAGACAGTGGAGCAGATTGATGCACCTCTCTGGGGAGGAATCCTCCCTCTCCAAACTCTTTATGAACTGGACTGTTTTCTTGATGCTCTCTGAATTACTTCTGGTCTGTGTCAGAAGTCCTTTGAGAAGCTTCTGATTGGAATCCAGTGAGAGGCCAAGAAGGAATCGCAGGAAAAGGTCCAGGTGTCCATTCTTACTCCCCAAAGCCTTCTGAACAGCCCTCTGGTGTAAGTCATACAGTGATGATCCATTCTCACTCTCCAAGACCTCATCAAATCTGTCAGTGTCTGACAGTTCAGTGAATTCAGACCTTAGACCAAAAATGGACATCAAAGTCTTTTCATTTTCATTCATAAATGAGTGAAACACATACAAAGCAGCCAGATATTCCTGGATGCTCAGATGCACAAAGCAGTACACTTTCTTCTGATACAGCACAGACTCCTCTTTAAAGATTTCTGTGCACACCCCAGAGTACACTGACGCTTCAGTGACATCAATGCCACACTTTCTCAGGTCATCTTCATAGAATGTGAGATTGCCATTTTCCAGGTGTTGAAAAGCCAGCTGCCCCAGTTTCAGAATCATGTCTTTATCCAGCCCCAGAAGCTTTTGTGGATCTGTCTCATTTCTTCCCTGATATTTCTGATTCCTGATGTTGGACTGAATGAGCAGGAAGTGTGTGTACATTCCAGTCAGAGTTTTAGGGATTTCCCCACAGTCAGCTTCACTCAACAGTCGCTCCAGAACAGTTGCAAAAATCCAACAGAAGACTGGTATGTGACACATGATGTAGAGACTCCTGCATGATTTCAAGTGAGAGATAATTCTGCTGGCTTGGTTCTCACTGAGTCTCTTCCTGAAGTACTCCTCCTTCTGTGAGTCATTGAACCCTTGTATCTCTGTCAGCCGGTGGACGTATGTGGGAGGGATCTGATTGGCTGCTGCTGGCCGGGAGGTGATCCAGAGGAGAGCAGAGGGAAGCAGATTCCCCTTAATGAGGTTTGTCAGCAGCACGTCCACTGAGGATGTCTCTGTTACATCAGACAATACCTCGCTGTGTTGGAAATTGAAGGGAAATCTGCTTTCATCCAGACCATCAAAGATGAACAAAACTTTGTCAACATAAGACTCAATGTTTTCAATCCCTCTCGTTCCAGGGTGGAAGACATGCAGAAGCCCAAGCAGACTGTATTGTTCATCATTAATCAAGTTCAGCTCCCGAAAAGGAAGAACAAACACAAAATGAATATCCTGATTGGCTTTTCCTTCTGCCCAGTCCAGAATGAATTTCTGCACAGAGACTGTTTTTCCAATGCCAGCGATCCCCTTCGTCAGTACAGTTTTGATGGGTTTCTTTTGTCCAGGTAAGGGTTTAAAGATGTCATTGCAGTTGATTGCTGTTTCTTGTGTGGTCTGTGTCCTGGATGCTGTCTCAATCTGCCACACTTCGTGTTCATTATTGACCCCCTCACTGTCCCCCTCTATGATGTAGAGCTCTGTGTAAATATTGTTGAGGAGGGTGTGTTTTCCTGATGTCACAACCCCTTCAAATATGCACTCAAACCTCTTCTTCAGACTGGATTTCAGTTTCTCTTGGACTCTTTGTTCACATTTATCTGTAAAAATGGAGATATTTTCAGAACCGACTGTTGCTGAAGGGTTTGAGAGTATTATGTGTTAAACAGCAGTAGTGTGTCTGTAGATAGTGATGGTGTGGGTGGGATAAATTGGTGTGGGTTTCTAAAAGATGACCATGTTCAGGGGACCCTTTTTGACTTGTAATAATAATACAGTGAGAAACATCTTACTATTTTCTGCTTCCAGGTCCTGATCACTGGAACACAGGGGTGAAGCATCTACAATCATGGACTGCAGTGAAATAAAGACACCTGTTAAACCAAAGCCTAAGAATGAAAAGGATTACATGAAGACTAAGAAATATTTGTTGGAGTTAGTTGGAGAAACATTAACCTCTCTTCAGCGAGCAGGTCAGATGAAAATGAACTCATGACAAACTGACTCAAATGCAAGTGAATGAGTGAGTATGTGAGACAGACAGGTGAATGGCTTTATACTGGACAGACAGATTCAGATGAATGAGGGGTTAAAAGACAGACGATCCAGCCAGTCAGTAAATAACGGGATTACACAGTCAAATGAATGAATGAAACCAGGACAGAATTAAGTGAATGAATGCATCCAGGTATAGGCAGATTGAGGTGAAATAGTGATGCAAGGTGCAGGCAGATACAGGTGAATGAGTGACTGCAGGTGCAGGCAGATGCAGGTGAATGAGTGACTCCAGGTGCAGGCAGATGCAGGTGAATGAGTGACTCCAGGTGCAGGCAGAGTCAGGTGAATGAGTGACTCCAGGTGCATGCAGATTCAGGTGAATGAGTGACTCCAGGTGCAGGCAGGTTCAGGTGAATGAGTGAAGTCCTTCACCTGCTGGCAGAGTCTCTGCTGGCTCATCTGCTCACACACTGCAGAGATGGACTGGAGCTCTGACAGCTCACTGCAGACGCATGAATACACATTTAATCAGAAGTCAATTAGCAAGATGAAAAGGAGAAACAAGCTCAAAATATTATTAAGTCATCAAACTCATCATGCTCAATTTCATCATAGCATTTCATTGTTTCCAAAGAGTATTTTGCCAGAAGTGAACCTGCTTTGGCTTCATAAATAGTCACTGACTTTATACCAGGATGTAGGTTTAAAGCACAAACGTAGCAGATAGAGCAAACAGAAGGCTCTTTATGTTCCAGTGTTTCCTGGCAGAAATGACCTGTTGCCTTTCATTCAAGCGCATTTAGCTTATCATCTCACCAGCTCGTTTAATCATCATGAAGAGCACATGGTTACAGACACACTCCGTCTGACCAGCGTGAGTGAGACACCAGACTGTTTGAAGTCTGACTGGGTTGTAAAGTGAGGAAGAGCAGAGATGTGTTGGACAGGGAGTCTTACCCTGACCCAGCTATTGGTTAATGAGCCACAGCTGCTCTGATCAGCAGGCTTTAAATGCAGGTGTGTGGCTGCAGAGGGGGGAATCACTCTTTTCAGTTTGGATGTGTGCTGTTTGTCCAAAGCTGGTTCCTGTATTTATTGCTTTTGAAATTATTGTGTTGTAGGTTTCACCTCTTCTGCTCATTTTTTTTCTTACAGTAGTGACGGGGAGATATCCATTCAGTGAAATTCAAAACTTGATCTAGTGTTTGTAATGAAAAATGAATTAAAGCCATTCAATATTCTTGTACTTCATTTAACAGCTTAATTATATACCATTTAACTCATATACAAAACATACAGTACCCCCAGACACACAGTTCACAGATACATTCCAAATATGTTTACATTTATGTTGGGATGGCAGTTATGCTATCATAGGAGTGCTGAAATTGCTCTTGTTGTAGTTTTCTAAAAAAATATCAGTGAGCTGTTATTTTGCTGTCTGACTCATTAAAAACTTGTACTTACACATTATATAGCCTCTTTTAAATAGACAGAAGTTGAATTGATCACATAAAACACATGAAAAATATAAAAACATCAACCACTGGAATTTTTGTCCCACTTATTTTCTTTCTATGTATGTAATCCTACTTTCAGCCAACCACCTCACTAGCTGTCTGGCCAGCTAAATACTAAACACTGCTAGATAGCTAGCTAGTTTATATTCAGCCTGTTAGTTACCTCCTGAGCCAGATAAGATCTGTAAAATTGACAAGGCTTTAGAGCTTGTTAGCAAGCTAAATAGCTACATTCATGAGTAATGTGTCTTGTAAACCCCTCAATATCTGATGTATTAGATCTGTTTAAATATTCTTCAGTCTGACATAAATGGCAATGAAATAAATATTTGTGAAAATGCTTTGAAAAAGTATGAATTTTCAAATCAGGAAATAAAAAACACCCCTACACCAGTCAGGTGGCACTATACCAATTCATTGAGCTGAGTGCTGAGAGGTTTAACCATTTGCTGGCCTTTTAAATGTGATTATAAACAAGCATGATCATGTGCTTCCTTTTCTGATCTCTTGAACCAGCAGCAGATCAGACTCAAGCAAAAGCAGTTTCACCATATTTATCCAAAACTCGCTCAAACCTCAGGAAAGATCTGGGTACACTGGGCTTGGATTAATCCATTGAGACTTCTGTCTTGGCCCAAGTGGCCTCACCTTGACTCAAGGGGGTGATGTTCCTCACTAAACTTAATGGGATGTTCCATGGACTTGTCACTCTTCACAGACTGACAGCTGGGCACCGGTGACTCTGATCTCTGCAGTCTAACCCTGGTAACAGCACATGGAGACAGGATGCTTCACAGTTTTTCTGTCAATTTATGCACATGTAAGTATACAGTGATGAAATATTAAGCATAGCTGTTATATATGTATTAAGTGAAAGAACTGGAGGATCAAATCACATATTATTGTCCTTTTAAAGTTTGAGATAAGCTTTCAAGATGACAAATAGAAATGAAATTTGCCTTCAAAGCAGCTGAAGATCTCAGTTTCTTCCCTGTTCAAGGTCGCAGCAAAATTAAGGTCAAAATTATTTGATATACTTTTCTTTTGCTTAAGGTATGGTCAGAATGGTTTCAGTTCAAAGCCTTATTGCCATTTCTTGTCCACATTTTCAGTTTGACTGAACTCTGAAATGAATTCAGAGTCTGAATACTGTTATTTGTAGATGAAATCTGGTCTTGGGATTTAGCCTGTGCACCCAAGCGTAGTTAACTCATTTACAAAGCACTACATTTAGACACACAGCTCACTAATACATCTGTAAAATATACACATTTCTACTGGAATGGAAGGTATGGCATGTACCAATTTATGGGCATACCCCATACCTATACAATACCTACACTTTGGCTACTTTTGGAATTTCCTAAAGAAATAATGACAATGAGTCTGAGGACTGGCTCATTAAAAAAACATGTACTTGTGTACCGTATGACCTCATCTGAACCGACATCGTCTGGATACAAAATCATAGGACCACATGATGAACACCAAAACTTGGACTGGCGCTTTCTTCCTTATCTCCTGCATCTCCTTAATCTTCTTGTTCACTAAGCTCTGGCGCTGGCTAGCTAGCTAACTAGCTACATTCATGTCTAATGTGCCTTGTGAAGCCCACAACATCTGATGAATACTGGATGTCCTAGATCTGTTTAAATATACTCTTAAGTCTGACATGAAAGACAACAAAAGTAAATATAAATGAAAATGTTTTAAAGCATGCACTTACAATTCAGGAAATGAAAAAATCAGAACACATTACACTCCACTCAGGTGGCACTGTATCAATTCTTTGAGCTGAGTGCCGAAAGGTTTTAACTATTTGCTGGCCTTTTAAATGTCATTATAAACAAGCATGATCATTTGCTTCTTTTCTGATCTCATGTACCATGCAGCATAATAGACTCAAGCAAAAACAGTTTCACCGTATTTATCCAAAGTTCTTTCAAATCTCAGGAAAGATCTTGGAACACTGGGCTTGGATAAACCTGTTCGGAATTCTGTCATGGCCAAAGTGACCTCACCTTGGATCAAGGGGGTGATGTTTGTCACTAAACATGATTGGATGATCCATGGACCAGTCACTCTTCACAGACTGACAGCTGGGTACCGGTGACCCTGCCCTCTGCAGGCTGAGCCTGGTAACAGCACATGGAGACAGGACTTCATTTATTGATAAGCTGCTACATCCAGTATGTCTGGATAATATTCCAGATTCATTCATTAGTTTTAGAATTCCACATTTACATATACAGATACACAAAAGAGTTTCTCCCTGTTTTGTACTGGATCTCCTCTGTACTCTGTGTACAAGTGCTCTTAATTTGTTTTTTATTACTGCTATCACATTTTCAGTGCTGTACACTGTACACTCTGCTGTAATGCCATCAGTTTTACTGTCTCAGAAAATTAATGGCTGGATTTTCCAATGAATGTCTCATATATGTGCATGTGCAAACTCAAACACTCCCATAAATTGTGTTTTTTTTTCTCACCTCTTGTTCTCTGGTTCCATGGCTCCACTGAAGGTATGGTACGCTTAAGAGGCCACGCCCCCCTCTTCACCTTCCTCTTCAGCCCTCATGTCAGAGGCCACGCCCCCCTCCCCAATCTGCTTTCTCTGGGCTGCGGTGTGTTTGAGGAGGTTAGGAAAGGTTTCTATGGACAGCAGAAAAAACACATTCTCATTGGAGTGAAAAAGTTTGAATATAGCATTTAAGGTTTAAGAAGAATAGGATAATACTAAAACGATTTGAAGTGATATATTTTATTTGTACTTCTTAATGAGCATAAGGGAACTATGTGCTTGTGTTTAGTTGTTGTATTACTACATTTCCCATAATTCTTTGCTCCAGCGGGGTAAGGGGAAGATTGGGTCGATACAGAGCAGCCAAGTGAGGCAAGTGGCGCATATTTTATTTCATTTATTTTCTGTACAAAACTAACAAATGTAACGTCATTATTTCATCAGTAAAGATTAACAGTTGCACCCAGTCGAATTAAGGTCTCGTCAATTTGAAGGTAGTTGATCTACATTCGTATCTATTTCGGTCACTGAGCGATCAGGTTCAACATCCGTACCGAGCCAGTGTAACTGCGTTAAATGACACGAATGACACATCTCATGACGTGTGATGTGATGTTGCCAACGGAACATTTTTAAAGTCTGTTTTTCATGCTTTAACTCATTTCATTAAACGCGTGAAATATTTGACGCTGGTCAAGGAAGCAAAGCAATGTAGTTTGGGATGCAGCCCATTTGTGTGAATGTCCGTTCCTTGACCTCGCTTCCAATAGCAATTTAGCAAACCAGGGCGCCGCACTTCGATTCCGACATTCTTTGGTAAATGTATTCTAGCGTTGCATATCACGTTGTCAAAGCGAAAAGTTTAATATCGTTAGGTAAGAGACCTAGACAAGCGACATAGGCATATACGCATATATGTAAATACAGACTACACACATATTGTTGAAATAAACGTTTAGCGATAGGTTGGAAAATTCATGAAAGATACACACCCCGAGCAGTCAGAGTTTATTGCCATTCATTGCCATTATTAACATTATTAAATATGTTCTGATCATTGATTACAAAAGGAAGCAGGGGAAAAGAACGGTCCAGACTCTCGATTCAGAGAAAGGATTTGACCCGGTGTCACCGCCTGTTTCAAGAGCAAGGTAAATCTTAATATTTTTCAGACCTAATTAAACACGTTCAAATCTTGTACTCGTGTCCTCAAAAGAGAGCTGCCCCCAACATTAAGGCAGGAGCAAGAGGCAGGGGTGTCCATTCTCCCGCAGTCATTTGCCATCAGTCTTCAACCAACCGCACAATTAATGAGACAGAACCCACAAATAAAAGGTATTAATAGAAATGTAAAGGAACATTAAATCTCACTTTAAGCACACGATGTGCTGTTGTATATCCATCGTCCATCGTGGCAACACAGTACCACATAAAATGAAATGTTGGAAAAACGGAGGAACTGCTTATAAGCTTATTTAAACCGCAGCACTTAAGCACTCCCTCACTCTCTGTTTAGACGGCCAGAAGAAGATATTTAGGAATTAAAATACTCC
The DNA here is from genome assembly GCF_013368585.1 of Megalops cyprinoides. NCBI lineage: Eukaryota > Metazoa > Chordata > Actinopteri > Elopiformes > Megalopidae > Megalops > Megalops cyprinoides. Next base: position 4,450,016 of record NC_050583.1, on the reverse strand, counting down.
GTTCACTGAGCCATTTTTGTAAAGTAAATTACACCGAATTACTTCAATCAATTACAAACGCTACAGGCTGGTCAACATTACCCCTAACTGAACACTAACACTAACTGAAAGAATAAAAACTTTAAAGATGAATGTGAAAGATGAATATAAGAAACAATAAATTATAATACATCTTCAGCTCGCGTGAGGACCAGCATCTCGAGCTGCGAGTGATTTTCGTACCATTTTCCAAATTTCAAATGCATTTATTTATCAAATTTCAACATATGTGATCCACTTTATCTGATAAAATAGTTGAACACACGCATTCAGAGTGATTATAAAAAAAACGTAGGCCTACCCTTGTACATGGCACATCGCAGAAGCTGGACCGATGCCTACATCACACCTGTTGCTTCCTGGCAGCGAACGGACGCAGGCCTACTCAGACACGGTACAATGTGGTGACAGGCTTATGTGTTTAAGAGAAATGATTTACATCGCACAGTTAGAAATTCTTGCATAGATTATTGGACGTTTCAGAATCCCTTTCAATATCTTAGAATTTTCGGAAGTGTCGAATCCTTGAAACTCTTTTGGACTTTATCTACCCGATTTGATGCAATTTAATGCCACCATTTTCTTCAATCAGACATTTTCTAACAATCAGACAAAATGCCGATTTAAGCTTAAACTTGACCTCCATTTTAAACAAGCCACCCATAACACTCCACTTTAAAAAATGTGTTATTCATATTCTTACCAGAACTTGCAGTACTAATTGTTAGTATCGGTCTCCAACATTTTAAGACTTGAGTTCTGAAATGGCGACTGTTCAAGTTGCAGCCAAAATACTTTTAATTTCGTTTTCTGATGAACGTGTATAGGCTACCGTTTGGCTTTGACACAATTGACACCGCCTTCTTTAAGGACGTAACTCCGACAGCATCATTGATTCGTATATCCATATAACTGAATATATGTCCCAATGCCGCAGTAGCGTGCGGAGTTAACGTTATCTCATTCTCATTTTAAGACTGATTTTAGCTATTACAGACTTATCAGTATTTTGCGAGTTATATCAAAAGCTGCAGATAACTGAGACTAGTGAAACGGCTGTCACCTCGCTTTACCGGGATATTTTCATGCGATTCTAAGCAATTTAGATTCAGCGCAAACCTTTGAGACATTCATTTGCCATTTTTAGAGACTATAAAATCAAATTAGATTTTTACAGGGGGAGTTGTCATTATTTTAAAATTTTCGAAAAGCATTTGTCACCTTTAACCACAACATGAATTATTGTCCGGTGCACTAAAATGCATGTACTGTTTAACAGACAGTACATTTGTGAAAATCGCTGAGAAACGGTCAACACCCTCCGAAGTTCCGAACGCAGGTACAGGAGGGTAGCACAGGAATCTGGCGCATCACCTGTTCTTTTTTATTCTTTTACCACGTATTTGTTGTTTGTCTGTTCTTACACGATCTCCCACCCTGGTGTAGCTGCATCTCCTGCAGCACATTCAGAAGTCAGCAGATTCCCCGTTATGAGGGAGAAGGGCTTCTTCAGACGCATACAGGAAGAATAAGTGTCAAACCCTTGTCGACCTCCTCCCCTTCCTAAACATACCCTTGTAACACCAGTATTAGATGAATAAGAGCATTTTTAAAACAAGAAATTGCAACATTCCATTGGGACAGTTATGATGGTCTTTATTTTGGGAATGAGTGACAACACTTTTAATGTGTACAGTAAAATGTAAAGGAAATGAAATCTTTAGTGATTCCTGTGCTGTGAAGTAAAACCAAAACCATTCGCATACACAAAACTCACAGAACTGTCATCACTGTAAGCCAAACCAAAAAGGAGGCACACCCATCCGAGTCAGAGCTTCTGACCCCCCCCCCCCCCCCCAACCTCACTGTACAGCCCCTGCATACCCCCCCCAACCTCACTGCGCAGCTCCTGCATACACCCCCCAACCTCACTGCACAGCTCCTGCATACCCCCCCCCCCCCCCAACCTCACTGCACAGTTCCTGCCTACCCCCCTCCCCCCCAACCTCACTGCACAGCTCCTGCATACCCCCCCAACCTCACTGCACAGCTCCTGCATACCCCCCCCAACCTCACTGCACAGCTCCTGCATACCCCCCCCCCAACCTCCATAAAATCTCACTGATTAACCTAAAATCGAAGAGAAAGATCTTTTTGGTATGTTAAGGCCTTTATATTATTTCTAAGTACAGATTTTTTGTTATTATGAAATGCACTCAGACATTCATCCACAGTCATGTGGGGGCCTGGATTGTAAAGAAAAGGTCATCGCTGAACCCACTTGTCCCATACATTCCCTATTGCTGTGAGTTTGTCACACTCTTGTCGGCCCTGCCTTGTTTCTCTATCATCAAAGCGTATGACACGGGAGAAAAGATGAAATTTCTGTAGAGACATAGTTGCTGGAGATATTGCCCTTCCAGTGTCAGCATTCCAAAGGCTTGCTGTTGCTTCGCCTTTTGACTTGTAAACTCCTGCCAAAATGAGCAACCCAATATAGGCTTGCAAGTGGGTCACATCCAAGTCTTTCCAACTGCCCCCATACACATACCTCCCCTCCAGGTTTGTCATCTCCAGTATATTCTTTTCAATTGATTATCAAGAGCTCAAAAGCTGATTTTATGTCTTGGGCATGGCTGACAGCGTATCTGGTGGGGCCTGAAACCATCCTGATAACATTAGCAGCACTAAGTCTACCCTGTCATTCAAGTGGGGAGAGGGACCATAATAACTTTCCATTTTTTGCAGGTAACATGCCTTCTGGTGGTTGAGAAACAGGAGGGTCAACACTTAGAGTCTCATTCTCATCAGAGGAGGATGTCTCATAATCAGGGTCCTCCTCAACGTTATCCTCTGTCTCATGTACAGTCTCCTCTATTCCACTCTCACTGGCAAACAGCTGTGGCAAAACCTCATTGGCAGAAAACTTTTGCATGGAGTTCATTTTCAAAGAGAGAGCACACACCGCACCAAGAGGAATGGTTTTGAAGGATGCTGTGCAAGCTTTTATATGTTTGCTCCTCCCCTACTGTCATGCGCAGACACAGGTGTGGGAACCATAGTTCCCCTCCCTCACAGCACGGGAAATATCAAAGCTCTCATGGAAATTATGTTTTCCCCTCCCCCATCTCATGTGAACTGTCCGTGGTTCTCGCACTACTACAGGCATTATTATGATAGGTTTTGGCCCTAAAACAGAGGGAAGTCTTATATTACATTATAAAATTATATTATAAAATTGCATGTTGCAGTGTCCTCAATATCATCCAAAACAAACAAAACAAATGTGTGTAAAATGTTGATATTTCTTATATGTTTTATATTGATAAAACAGCCTGGGGTCAAATTGACCCCAAACAACACCAATGCGTACAACATGAGTACAGGGCATTAAAAACATATCATCACGTTAATTTTGTGTTTACCCAGTTGTCCCTATAAAATTAGGAAAAGTCATTAAATATGAAGCAAAAAAAAAATGATGTTGAGCATTTATTTAGAGACGTTAAACATTGAATGGGGTCAAATTGACCCCAAACATAACAGGAGGGTTAAGTTTAAACTTGACCTCCATTTTAAACAACCCACCCCATAACACTCCACTTAAAAAAACGTGTTATTCATATTCTTACCAGAACTTGCAGTACTAATTGTTAGTATCGGTCTCCAACATTTTAAGACTTGACTTCTGAAATGGCGACTGTTCAAGTTGCAGCCAAAATACTTTTAATTTCGTTTTCTGATGAACGTGTATAGGCTACCGTTTGGCTTTGACACAATTGACACCGCCTTCTTTAAGGACGTAACTCCGACAGCATCATTGATTCGTATATCCATATAACTGAATATATGTCCCAATGCCGCAGTAGCGTGCGGAGTTAACGTTATCTCATTCTCATTTTAAGACTGATTTTAGCTATTACAGACTTATCAGTATTTTGCGAGTTATATCAAAAGCTGCAGATAACTGAGACTAGTGAAACGGCTGTCACCTCGCTTTACCGGGATATTTTCATGCGATTCTAAGCAATTTAGATTCAGCGCAAACCTTTGAGACATTCATTTGCCATTTTAGAGACTATAAGATCAAATTAGATTTTTACAGGGGGAGTTGTCATTATTTTAAAACTTTCGAAAAGCATTTGTCACCTTTAACCACAATATGAATTACTGTCCGGTGCACTAAAATGCATGTACTGTTTAACAGACAGTACATTTGTGAAAATCGCTGAGAAACGGTCAACACCCTCCGAAGTTCCGAACGCAGGTACAGGAGGGTAGCACAGGAATCTGGCGCATCACCTGTTCTTTTTTATTCTTTTACCACGTATTTGTTGTTTGTCTGTTCTTACACGATCTCCCACCCTGGTGTAGCTGCATCTCCTGCAGCACATTCAGAAGTCAGCAGATTCCCCGTTATGAGGGAGAAGGGCTTCTTCAGACGCATACAGGAAGAATAAGTGTCAAACCCTTGTCGACCTCCTCCCCTTCCTAAACATACCCTTGTAACACCAGTATTAGATGAATAAGAGCATTTTTAAAACAAGAAATTGCAACATTCCATTGGGACAGTTATGATGGTCTTTATTTTGGGAATGAGTGACAACACTTTTAATGTGTACAGTAAAATGTAAAGGAAATGAAATCTTTAGTGATTCCTGTGCTGTGAAGTAAAACCAAAACCATTCGCATACACAAAACTCACAGAACTGTCATCACTGTAAGCCAAACCAAAAAGGAGGCACACCCATCCGAGTCAGAGCTTCTGACCCCCCCCCCCCCCAACCTCACTGTACAGCCCCTGCATACCCCCCCCAACCTCACTGCACAGCTCCTGCATACCTCCCCCCAACCTCACTGCGCAGCTCCTGCATACACCCCCCAACCTCACTGCACAGCTCCTGCATACACCCCCCAACCTCACTGCACAGCTCCTGCATACCCCCCCCCCAACCTCACTGCACAGCTCCTGCATACCCCCCCCCCCAACCTCACTGTACAGCCCCTGCATACCCCCCCCCAACCTCACTGCACAGCTCCTGCATACCTCCCCCCAACCTCACTGCGCAGCTCCTGCATACACCCCCCAACCTCACTGCACAGCTCCTACATACCCCCCCCCCCAACCTCAATGTACAGCTCCTGCATACCCCCCCCCCAACCTCACTGCACAGCTCCTGCATACCCCCCCCCCCCAACCTCACTGCACAGCTCCTACATACCCCCCCCCCCAACCTCAATGTACAGCTCCTGCATACCCCCCCCCAACCTCACTGCACAGCTCCTGCATACCCCCCCCCCCCCCCACCTCACTGTACAGCTCCTGCATACCCCCCCTGCACCACTGCTGCAGTAACAGCCTGACTGATCTGGGAACAGAGACAGTGATGCTCTGACTGATCTGGGAACAGAGACAGTGATGCTCTGACTGATCTGGGAACAGAGACAGTGATGTTCTCACTGACCTGGAAACAGAGGGAGTGATGCTCTTGCTGTTCTGGGAACAGAGAGAGAGTGATGCTCTGACTGATCTGGGAACAGAGAGAGAATGATGCTCTGACTGATCTGGGAACAGAGAGAGTGATGCGCTGACTGTTCTGGGAACAGGGAGAGTGATGCTCTGACTGATCTGGGAACAGAGAGAGTGATGCTCTGACTGATCTGGGAACAGAAAGAGAGTGATGCTCTGACTGATCTGGGAACAGAGAGAGTGATGCGCTGACTGTTCTGGGAACAGAGAGAGTGATGCTCTGACTGATCTGGGAACAGAAAGAGAGTGATGCACTGGCTGTTTAAGGGGAGAGAGAGTGATGTTGTTCTGGTGACAGAGAGAGAGTACAGTTCTGTGCAGAGAGAATGATCATATCCCTCCTACCCTGCTGGAATGAAGGTGTAATTAGTAGGCCTACAACAAGGGAAACACACACACACACACACACACACACACACACACACACACACACACAAAATTACATTCTATAAAGCTATTATTGTAAAGGCAAGCGTTTTAAATGACAGGTTTTAGATCATGATTTCTGTTAGTTTGTGACTGGAGGAATGATGGTGATGACTGATGATTAGAGGAGGCAGGGTCGGCTGGCTGAGGTTAGCTCAGAGCTGAGCGAGTGGAGCACTTGGAAGCACTGGCTCCTGTAAAGCTCCTCTGGATTCTGGAAACTGGTCTCTCTGTCTTCATGCCCCCTGGCTGTGAGTTCAGTCTTACAGGGAGCTGCAGACGGCAGAGTTGCTCCAGCATGGCCTCTCCTCTCCTTTCCTGATCAGCAGCCTGTTGCTGCACCAGCTGGACATCAATGAAAGACTGTTTCAGGCAAGCGAGTCTTTAATGCACAGGTTCCTTGTGAATGTAACTGTGTTTTCATGTTCATGAAGAATTTTGGGACATTTTTTCCAATTACGCACCACTTGTAACGAATTCCTCCTCTCTGCGTTTAAGGAACATATCTTTTTTTTGTTATAGTAAAACCGCAAACACTGCATAGCATGAGTGTGTGCGTTTTTTCAGAGCCGATACCAGTCATGGTTAAGGTTTCAATCTCCATGAGTCTGAGCAGTGTCCCTCTTTGGGATGGCTAGCAGTACAGCTGGACCCCCCGCCTCGTCGTCCGACACCATTCCTCCACACAGCTGCCGCTGGCATTTGGCTGGAGCTCATCTTCATTCTCCATTCTCTGAATCAGCCATACCCTGAGCATCTCTTTCAAATTTTCCTGGACAGAAATCAGAGCACCTTACAGAGATAACCACCAGGGGGCACCCACATACAGAAAAAGACACAGGCATACATACAGAGCATCTTATTTTGCTTAGCAGACACACTTTAGAACAACTTACATACAGGAGTGAAAAGGTACTACATTTATACAGCTGAATGTATGTTCTGATGCTGTTTGTGTTAGGTACCTTTCCCAAGGATACATTGGCCCTGTTTCTTACTGCTACAGTCTACTGCTGTTCCTGCACACATACAGATACAAAGACAGACTCAGAGACACACAGAAACACACAAACGCATAACGACACACATACTCACAGAGTGCCACAAACTACACAACAGTTTTGATTATTAGAAAAAAACACATGTAACATCTACCAATGTGACATCCATGGTTTGTTGTTTCCCCTGTTGTCAGTTTAACTTGGACAACAGTCTGCCTACAGCCAAGAGCAGCAGAGAACGGCTTCATGCTAAAATGCAGTGTGCACAGACAGAAGCAGCTTCATGCTAAAATGCAGTGTGCACAGACAGAAGCAGCTTCATGCTAATATAGCAGAGCTGAAATTAGTAACTTGTGTGAGTCCTGCGTAAAGCTACTAGGGTAGCAGGTAGCAGAGTGCTTTGAGTGGTAACGCAATGTTTCCAATACAGTTAGGGGCAAACTGCCTTTGGCTCAACTGGTAATGATGCTGGGTTTAGCTGAGCAGCGGGAACATCGGTTCGGAAGTGACAGAGTGACGTTTGAAACTCGCTTGCTGACCCAGTTCACATCCGTTACACTAACCTACAGTGCGCATAGCCAGAAGCAGCTTCACGCTAACCTACAGTGCACACAGCCAGAAGCAGCTTCATGCTAACCTACAGTGCTCACAGCCAGAAGCAGCTTCACGCTAACCTACAGTGCTCACAGCCAGAAGCAGCTTCATGCTAACCTACAGTGCGCACAGCCAGAAGCAGCTTCACGCTAACCTACAGTGCGCACAGCCAGAAGCAGCTTCATGCTAACCTACAGTGCACACAGCCATAAGCAGCTTCATGCTAACCTACAGTGCGCACAGCCAGAAGCAGCTTCATGCTAACCTACAGTGCTCACAGCCATAAGCAGCTTCACGCTAACCTACAGTGCACACAGCCATAAGCAGCTTCATGCTAAAATGCAGTGCACACAGCCAGAAGCAGCTTCACGCTAACCTACAGTGCGCACAGCCAGAAGCAGCTTCACGCTAACCTACAGTGCGCACAGCCAGAAGCAGCTTCACGCTAACCTACAGTGCGCACAGCCATAAGCAACATTACAATGTAAGATTATTTCAGATGTTAACAAATATTCCACTGCACAACAACATGATCGTGAGAAATTTTATTCAGAGAATTCCATTCAGCAGTACTTTCACGCCTGGATAGCAGGGGTTTTGAGTGGAGACAAAAGCATAGATGAAAGTGTGAAGTTAAGGAAATGTATAACAAATAGAACAATATTTAAACAATAACAAAATAAGGCAAAATCATATGGTACAATAAAAGAGAGTCACAGAATCCAGAGGATATCTGTTCAGAGTACAATCACATAGAAACACTGACATCACAAATAAGACCCAAATAACAGATTAAACATCAGGAGTTACAGACACCCTGTCCAGCTAATTAATTACACTTTCTTATACAACCTATATAACAAGAAAACCTTGAGGTGGCCTTCAGAACCTGAATGAAAACAATGTATTGTGTTGATCTTGATGTTACCCCATTAATATCTCAATACTCCCCTTCTAGGTCTGATCAGTGGTGGAGCCAGAGGGGTGTCCGGGGTGGCACTGGACACCCCTGATATCTGATTGGCCACCCCGGGCACCTCCTTAAAATTTCATTCGCTATTACTGGGAGTTTGATGCTGATTGACATTTTATTTCACCTGTGAGCTGTGGAAATATTCTCTCTTCCTCGTCCTCAATTTGAAAAAGGCTGAAAAAGGGATGGAAAAGAAAGAGGGAGATAGAGGGAGAGGGGGGGGGGGGGGGGGGGGGGGGGGGGGGGAGAGAGTGGGGGGGAGGGAGAGGGAGAGCAGGAGGGTCTGGGCGGGTCTGGGCGGGTGAACAGAATTTGGGCTGGTTCGGGATCGTTAACCCGCCCAATCTGGCAATACTTGCTTTGCTAAAAAAGCGCGAGAAGAGCGCGGCAACACTGTCTAGTAACGTCATGATGACTGATTGGATGGAGACTGCGACTGGATGTGATTGGGCTGATTGGATGGAGAATGCGATTGGATGTGATGGGGCTGATTGGATGGAGAATGCAATTGGATGTGATTGGGCTGATTGGATGGAGACGGGGATTGGATGTGATTGGGCTGATTGGATGGAGACTGCGATTGGATGTGATTGGGCTGATTGGATGGAGACTCCGAAGAGTAGAGAGAAGCGCCCCATATTCAGTGTAGGTATATGGAGGACAAGAATAGGTCCAGAAGGTGGCGGTAATGCACCTAAAACCTGTTTGCCAACTGCCGATAAACAATAGAAGAAGAGCGCTCTCTCAAGAAGAGCAAAGCTGAACAAAACTACAAATAAATAAGGCTTATCATGTGAAAGCAGCCTTGCGTTGTCGGGGTTTTTGCTGTGGTGGTTGGCTGCTGCTGTTGTTTGTCGCTTTAATGTATGCTTCGGCTGCCGGTGTGCATTGCTTTTAAGTATGGTACAGGAAGTACTCGTGGCAGTTAAAATACTAAACTAAAAATTGATCAAATATTTTGGGCGGGTTTGTGTGTGTTTTGGCGGTTTTTGAGCAGTTTTTGGGCTGCAAACCAGCAGCTGTATCTGGCAACACTGTCCCTCTCCCACTCTGCACAGAATACTGTCCAGTTCAGTACCCCCCAGAGAAAACAGTTCAAACAGAAACTCCTGAGGGAAAGCCCAGAGACACTTTTTGGAGATCTGTACAATAAAGGTGAAGTAAGCAATCTCATCTTCTACTCAGACAACCCAAATGCCTGGCACAATGCTCTGATCAAGCACTACCCCTCTGTGAAAAAAAGAGGGAATCTGCAATGGGTGGAAAATAAAAATCAGAGACTCAAATGACCCTGATAGTACAATAACAACAGTGAACATTTACAAGAATGGAACTATCATGGTACAAGGAAACCTAAGATGGTTTCTAGTTGGATTTAATAAACTAAAAAAATAGCTGAGAATGAGAGGTCCCACGATTGTGAGAACTCCCAGAGGGAAAGAGAGACAGACTGTGCCCCTACTGTCAGCAGCAGGGCAGAGGAGACGAATGTACCCCCCACCTCAGAGCAGGACCAACCACCATCAACACAAAACTCCCTGATCATAATGAAAAAACAACTCACACAGCTAGAAACTGAACTAGTGCAACTCAGGGAGACTGTTCTTAAACAGCAGTCACAACAGACAAGGGACAGCTACAGGAAAGAGCTGTCTGCACTAACAGAGCAAGTGAGAGAACTGCAGAGGGACAGAGACAGTTACAGGGAGGAGCTGGATATTCAGAGAGAGCAGGTGAAAGAGCTGCAGCAGGACAGAGACAAATACAGGAGAGAGCTGGCAGCACTCATAGAGGAGCTGAAGGACAGAGACAGCACAGTGCAGAGCCTGAGAGAGCAGCTGTTCTCCCTCAGTCATCAAAACCCACCAACACCACAGACCCCCACCCAGACCAACCAAGACTCCCAAACCCAGCCACCTTCTTCAGCATCTACCAGCTCACAGGCAACCCCCTCTAGCCAGCCAACACACACAGTCCAACACTCATGAGGAAATGAGATGATGAGAGATGAGAGATAAGACTCAGGAAACCCAGAGAGAGCAAACATTGTTCTTCTCATGGACTCAAACGGGAAATTCATTGATGAGAAAAAACTCTTCCCAAAACACAAAGCAGCTAAGCTCTGGTGTCCCACTACCCAAAAAGCCTTAGAGCTTCTCAACAAGAGACAACTTGGGTCGCCAAGTCACATCCTGATCCACACAGGAACAAATGACCTGAGGGCTCAGCAAGAGAGAGTGGCTGATTCACTGAAAGCAGTAATAGAGAAGGCCTGCAACACATTTCGACCAACCAAGATTGTCATATCCACCCTGCTGCCCAGGAAAGATTTTCACCCACTCATCATCCAAAAGATTAATGCCAGCATCTCCAAGGGTTGTGCACTACGGCCAAATGTCCATCTCTCCCATCACCCCACTCTGAACACTGACTGCCTCTACGACCACGCCCATCTACATAAAGAGGTAGTCCCTGTGTTTGCTAAGACACTGAAAGATGCTGCACTCACTCTGAAAATCACCCCTCAAAAACACAACAACAGAGGACACCCAAATACCCCTCGACCAATGAGACGTACCTCAGCACCTCCAGACAGAGCATTGCAAACCCCCCCACCGAGGATCCAATATCACACCTCACACTATCCACCACAACCAGGCAGGCAGAGGAGACCCCACGAGAACCCTGGACCAGCAACTCCACCACAAGCTGCAACTGGCCTTGTACCTGCACTGCCCCATAACCCAGCTCCACCACCCCAGCAACTCCAGCCTCGGCCAGGTACGCTCACCTACGCTCAGGCACTCAGTGGAACAGGAAGCCCTGCCAGCACTGAACTCAGAGACATTCAACAGATGCTCAGCCTCATCTGTACAAGCCCAATGGGCAGTGGATCGTGGTAAGAGATACCCAAACACATGGTAAATTGACAAAAATTATTAACTGTGATAAAAAAAAAAGTTAAAACTTTACGTTTCACTCTCTTACTTATTACTAAAATGCCTAATTCAAAACATTACAGTTACAAATGCAGTTTTTCAATGCAATCAACACAAAACTACGTTGAGAGACTAAATGAAATCTTTTCGTGTTTCTCTGTGGAACATTCAGGGTCTAAAATCCTCTGTGTTTGGTTTAAAGAGTAGAGACCCTGAGTTCATTAAATCAGTAAAGGATGTTGATGTTTTAATTTTGCAGGAGACATGGTGTAGAGGAGATGAGGCCACTGGCTGTCCCCCAGGTTACAAAGAGTTAGTAGTCCCATCTACCAAACTGAAAGGAGTGACTCAAGGAAGAAACTCAGGGGGGGATGCTTATTTGGTTTAAATCAGAACTTTCACACTCAATAGAACTAGTCAAAAAAGGAGAAAATAATCTGTGGCTGAAAATCAAAAAACAAACCATACTGACACCTCAAAATCTCTTCCTCTGTGCAATTTATATTCCCTCAATAGAGTCCCCTTACTTTAATGAGGACACCTTCTCTGACCTACAGAGCGAAATCAGCCACTTTCAGACTCAGGGGCATGTTATGATCTGTGGAGATCTAAATTCTAGGACTGGGGATGGACTTGACTTTGTCAGCACACGAGGTGATGATTTCATAATGGGAGATAACATCCATTTCCCCATTTACTCCCCCAGACAGAACTACGACAAGTCCACAAATGCACATGGGGAGGAACTGCTGCAGCTCTGTCGAAGCCTGGGTCTGTGCATTGTCAACGGTAGGCTACGGGGGGACTCCCTTGGTCGCTACACCTATAGCTCAGCTCTTGGCAGTAGCACTGTGGACTATGCCACAACAGATTTGAACTTGACCTTTCTGAGAGCCTTCACAGTCAAGCCACTGACACCACTCTCTGATCACAGTCAAATCACAGTCTATCTGAACAGAACAGAAACACCCAACATTTACACAAAGCCTGGGAAAATGCACAAAATTAAACCCAGCTACAGATGGGGTGAAGACAGCTCTGAAAATTATCAAAGCACAGTTTCACACTTGGAAACCCAATCACTCCTGAACACATTTCTATCCACAAATTACCCACACAATAAAGAAGGCATGAACCTGGCTGTATCCCACCTAAACAATATATTTGACCATGTAGCTCAAATTTCAAATTTGGCCACCACTAAAAACAAACAAAAGAAAATAAGATCAGATCATTGGTTTGACTCTGAATGCAAAAAAACAGAGAACAAAAAATCTGAGAAAATTATCAAACCAAAACCATCAGCAACCAGGCAACCAAGATATTCGCATTCAGTATACTGAATCCCTCAAGAGGTATAAACATACAATAAGAGCAAAGAAAAACAAACATATCCAAAACCAGCTGAAAGATACAGAAGAATCAATTAACTCAAACAAATTCTGGGACAATAGGAAACATTTAAACAAAAGGCCTCATGATGATTTAGCAATTCAGAATGGCGATATATGGAGAGAGCATTTCGCAAACCTATTTGACCACCCTACTTTAAATTCTGACCAGCCACAAATATCGCACAGATTGGAAAACCTTGAGATCACTATAAAGGATAATCAAAACCCATTGGACTTCCCAATAACTCAGAAAGAGCTTGAGGGAAAGCTACACGATCTCCAGCCCAGAAAGGCCTGTGGTGTAGATGGTATCCTGAATGAGATGCTAATACATACAGACCTCAAATTCAAATTGGCCATTCTAAAACTTTTCAATCTCATACTAAAGGTAGGCTACTTCCCTGACTCTTGGAATGAAGGACTTATCACCCCCATATATAAGAATGGTGATAAACTCGACCCAAACAATTACAGGGGCATCTGTGTCAATAGTAACCTTGGGAAAGTGTTCTGCAGCATACTTAACACAAGAATAATTGACTACCTCACAGAACACAATGTGTTAAGTAAAAGCCAAATTGGATTTCTCCCAAATTATCGGACATCAGACCACATTTTCACCCTTCACACCCTAATCGATAAATATGTAAATCAAAATAAAGGTAAAATATTTGCTTGTTTTGTAGATTTCCAAAAGGCATTTGACTCTATTTGGCATAAAGGACTATTATATAAACTCATTCAGAGTGGTGTGGGGGGGAAACTGTATGATGTAATTAAATCTATGTATTCCAGCAGTAAGTGTGCGGTCAAAATTGGATGCAACAGGACTGACTTTTTCCACCAAATGAGGGGGGTGCTACAGGGCTGCAGTTTGAGTCCTACGCTATTCAACATTTACATTAATGAATTGGCACACACATTACAGAATTCTACAGTTCCAGGACTCGTACTGCAGGACACCGAAATCAAATGTTTGCTTTATGCAGATGATTTGGTTTTGCTGTCACTGACAAAAGAGGGCTTGCAGCACAGCATGAATGTGTTGGCAAAATTTTGTCAAACATGGGCCCTGAAAATAAGTCCTCAAAAAACCAAGGTTCTAATCTTTCAAAAACGTTCCAGGCTACAGGGAAACACCAACAATTTTACAATTGGCAACATCAAAATTGAACAAACAAACAAGTACACTTATTTAGGCATAACTATCAATTCAACAGGAAACTTTGGCTTGGCTGTGAAGGAACTTAAAGAAAAGGCAAAAAGAGCATTTTATGCCATCAAAAGATCGATACAATTAGAGTTACCGATTAGAACTTGGATTAAACTATTCACATCAATTATTGAACCCATTGCACTTTATGGCTGTGAGGTGTGGGGTCCACTCACAAAATGTGACTTTTCAAATTGGGACAAACATCCCACTGAAGCCCTGCATGCAGAGTTCTGCAAGAGTATCCTCCGGGTACAGAGGAAAACGCCCAACAATGCATGCAGGGCAGAATTAGGCCAATACCCTCTAATTATCAATATCCAAAAAAGAGCACTCAAATTCTGGCAACACCTAAAAATGAGCGACCCCCACTCACTCCACTACATAGCCCTGAAAAGCCAAGAGCTGAATATAGGAAGGAGCCCACTGAGCCAATTTGTCCTGAGACTCAGTGATTTAACACCAGCGCACATCACAGAGGCTCAGGACAATGACACAATAGCCAGAAGCATTAGACCCAACAAAATTACAGCCACTGAAAAGGAAAATTACATTAACCATTGGAAAGAAGTGACTAAAACACAACACAAATTACAAAGCTATTCGGCCCTAAAACGTGAATATACAACAGCTACTTACCTGAGTACAGTAAAAGACGTGAAACTCAGGAAAACCTTGACAATGTACAGACTCAGTGAGCACAGCCTCGCCATTGAAAAAGGCAGACACAGGCAGACCTGGCTGCCCAGAGAGGAGAGGCTGTGCTCGCACTGCAGTCTGGGGGCTGTAGAGACAGAGCTGCACTTCTTAACCGAATGCACTAAATATGCTGAAATTAGAGAATCTTCATTTAATAAATTCTACTCAATCCTCCCTGAGTTTCGAAACTACACGCATGAGGGAAAATTACCACACATTCTGAGAGAGAACAAGGATTTGGCCACTCTGGCAGCAAAATTTGTGGCAGCTTGTCATAAGCTTAGGGACAGCCAGTGAGGCCACCCATAAGAAAACAGCAGCTCCATTTCTGTCTGTGATTATTATTGGAAGGGGCCTGTTTTGTGTTCAACATAATTGTCCCTTTCTCCTTTTTTAAAATTTATTTATTTTTATTTATTTAATTTTTTATTTATTTTTTTTTTATGTGTGTGTGTGTGTGTGTGTGTGTGTGCATGTACATGGCTTTGGCAATAATGTTGTTGTAACGCTCATGCCAATAAAGCTTTCTTGAATTGAATTGAATTGGATGGAGAGAGGGACAGAGATGGAGGGAGAGAGAGAGAGAGGGAGAGAGAGATGGAGAGGGAGAGAGCGTGGAAGAGAGGGAGAGAGAGATGGAGACAGGGAGAGAGAAAGATGGAGAGAGTGAGAGAGAGAGATGGAGGGAGAGAGAGGGGGAGAGAGAGAGATGGAAGGAGAGAGACAGATAAAGAGAGAAGGAGAGAGTGGAAGAGAGGGAGAGAGAGATGGAGACAGGGAGAGAGAAAGATGGAGAGAGTGAGAGAGAGAGATGGAGGGAGGGAGAGGGGGAGAGAGAGGGGAAGAGAGAGGGGGAGAGAGAGAGAGAGAGAGGGATGGAGGAGAGAGGAAGAAAGAGAGAGGGAGAGAGACAGACGGGCGGGGGGGAGATGGAGAGACAGAGATGGACGGAGAAAGAAAAGGAGAGAGGGAGAGAGAGATGGAGGGAGGGAGAGAGAGAGGGGGAGAGAGAGATGGAGATACGGAGAGAGAGAGATGGAGAGAGGGAGAGAGAGATGGAGTGAGGGACAGAGAGAGAGATGGAGAGAGAGAGGGAGAGAGAGAGGTGGAGGGAGAGGGGGAGAGAGATGGAGAGAGAGATGCAGAGAGAGAGAGATGGACAGAGAGAGATGGAGGGAGAGAGAGACGGAGGGGGAGAGAGAGAAATGGAGAGAGATGGAGGAAGAGAGGGGGAGTGAGAGAGACAGAGATGGAGGGAGAGAGAGAGGGAGGGACATAGAGGGGGAGAGAGAGATAGAGGGAGAGGGATAGACAGAGAGAGGGGGAGAGAGAGATAGGAGAGTATGTGTGTGTGTGTGTGTGTGTGTGTGTGTGTGTGTGTGTGTGCGCGCACGCGTGACTGACAAAATACAAATAGCTGAATATTTAAATGATAATTTTAACCCTTCCCTGTCCCACAAAACACACGATACAAATGTGCTATATACACACATACAGCCTTATTTCAGCATCGTACTAATATTGCAAAAGATTTTATAAAACATGTTATTAAAAATATTAATAAGAGAAATCACTCCTTTACAATATTGGAATAAATCATATTAAGTAAATCCTATCCAGTGTTTGGACACTGACAGTATTAATGTGGAGATTTATGTAGTCACGACCACAGTGAATAACATCACATCCACTCCTCCAGGATACAGGGATCTATCCCAGCATGCACAGGGACACTGAGGCGCCCCATCCTACCCGAAACCCAGGATAGAGGGGTTGAGTGAATGTGGTGTGGAAAGTGTGCAGGAGGGTCAGAGTGTCAGAGGAGACGCTGTAGAAGGACAGAGTGCCGGCCGGCCAGTCCAGATACACTCCTACTCTGTGGGAGGAGGGGGAGGAGGGGGAGGAGCCGTGGGAGGAGGGGTCGGGTATGGAAGTGATGTTATTATTGTGTACAGCAGAATACCTGTTACCTCTGCAGCACAGACACCAGGACTGGTCATTGTATTCAAACACACTGTCAGAATCCCCTCCTTTCCTGCTGATTCCTTTATATGTCACTGCAATATCAGCCCTCCTACTGTACTCAGCCTCCCAGTAACAGCGAGTCCCAGACAGACCCTCTCTGCACAGCACCTGCCATATGGAGTCAAATCTCTCTGGGTGATCAGGATATGGCTGCTTTCTCCCCGGTGTGTGTGTCACCTTCCTGTCCCCCTCAGATAGAGACAGGTCTCTGTGTGCTGTGTTGGGGTCCAGTGTGAGCTGGCAGGCATCTGCAGACAGGAAGGAGGTTAGAAGAGGCAACATCTCCAACACAATCTACTGCATCAGAACCAGGAGATCAGCATCACACACACACACACACACACACACACACACACACAACCACAAAAAAATTCACCCTTGGTTCAAATACAATCGAACATGCAAAAAATTACACATACCTTGGGCTGAAGGTTACTACAACCGGTAACTTTAACCTGGCCGTGAATGACTTGAAAGAGAAAGCAAGAAGGGCTTTCTATGCCATTAAAAAATCTATCCAATTTGACATACCAATTAGAATCTGGCTCAGAATTTTCCAATCAGTCATAGAACCAATTGCAATATACGGCAGTGAAGCGTGGGGTCCACTCATGTACAATGGGTCTGAAAAATGGGACAAACACCCAGTTGAAACCCTGCATGCAGAGTTCTGTAAGTGTATCCTCAAAGTACAGAGGAGCACACCTAACAATGCATGCAGGGCTGAATTAGGCCACTATCCCCTATCAATTAAAATTGAGAAACGAGACATCAAATTCTGGAAACATCTCAAATCAAGTGACCCCAACGCTTATTGTTTTAAAGCCCTGAAAAGCCAAGAGATGAGCACAAAAATAAGTCCCCTCTGCCAGCTAGTCTTGAGGCTCACACAAACTCATGGTTTGGGCTCATGGTTTAACACTAAAAGTCATGATGTGAAACTGACTCTTTTGCCCTCCAGCTGATCCTCTCTGTGATCTCTGTCTCTTTCAGCCTGATGAGGGCCTTTCTCACTGTCATCAGAAATTGCCTGAAAATATCAGGCCATGAGGAAATGTTGTCTTTAGCCAGTGCAATGTAAAAATTCAGTTAGCAACAATAAATATCTACTAATCGAAAAAGTTCTGTGAATTTTGACTGAAACACTAGACTAGGCTTCTCCTCACCTCCAGTCCAGCAAGTCCCGCTCTTATTTTGCATTTATCACTTCAGGCAAGTGCAAAACGATCATCTTTACTTATTTAGGCTATCAGAGATTATTTCCCCATTAAAACAATAAAGCCATAAACATGTCTATCTGAAATATGGGGGAAATGTGTTGACAAGTGCATTGAACATAGGCTGGGATTATGTAGAATTTAAGTCTACTTACATTGTTTGCTTTGTGGAAAAACGCTGTGATTGTTTTGTTTTTTTCGTTGGCTTCATTTTGCCGTTTGTGCCGCCGAGCTACCAATATCGCCGTTTAAAATCACCTGATGATGTGATTATAAGGGTATCGTGTGATTACATCTGTGACAGGCACAACTGAGGCAGCTCAGTTCCCAGCTCGTTTTAGGACCCCCGAAACAGCGGAACACTAACAGAAGGGACATATGGACGAAGGTAGCCTAAGTGGCAGATTAACACGTTTTTAATAAAAGATTTTTGAAATAATATTTTTTAGAAACTAAAATCGGTGTATGAGTTATTTATCCTTCATTCTATCATCAGGGCATTGTGATAGTGAAAAAATGCTGAGGTTAATAGCAGTGCATACATTCTACAATGTCTAGCTAGCAAACGGGGTGAACGGGAGACAGCAGGAAATGCGTGTGTTTGGTGTCTGAGTGGGCTACACTACAGCAATCACTTGCCACGAGTAGCCTAGTTCGTGATGGTCGTCACAGTAGGCTAAATGATGAGGTGAAACATTCAGACATCCAACCATAACTAGGGATGTGATGCTGCTCATTGGAAGTTTTTTTTTTATCAATATTGGGTGGGACAGATTGGGGTGCGTGTGTGTGTGTGTGAGTGTGTGTGCGTTTCTGTTTGTGTATGTGTGTTTGTGTGTGTTTTTGTTCATTTGTGTGTGTGAGTGTTTTTGTGAGTGTGTGTGTGTGTGTATCTTACATTTCCTCAGTCCTGGTCTGAGCATAACTTCTCCTCCATGGTCCACACTGTAGGAACAGAAGAACAGAGACTGAGAGACACAGACTTTCTGCCTATGAAGTGCAGTGTGGAAACTCAGAGCTCTGTAACAATGGGAGAGCTCCACACACTGCCAGGACTCTGCTGATCAGATGAGAACACTGGCCACCATCTTACACATCTCACTAGGTTTTCCATTAACACACCAGACATCTACACACACAAAGGAGAAGAACTCTGCTTACAGCAGTGTCTCCAGTTTAAAGCTGGGGTCCTCCACTCCAGCAGAGAGCGCTCTCACTCCTGAGTCTCCTGGGTGGTTGTAGCTCAGATCCAGCTCTCTCAGGTGTGAGGGGTTTGAACGCAGAGCTGAAGCCAGAGAAGCACAGCCTCTCTCTGTGACTAGACAGCCTGACAGCCTGCAGAGAGAAGGAGAGAAGAGCTCTTCACTGTCACAGCTCTGGAGGAAAAGCAGGAGAAAATACCAGAATATCTGACACTCAGTACATGGAGACTGCCGCAGAGAACAATAATAATATTAATGCATGTGGGTGAGACTCTTGCAAAAATGTCATTTGACCATCAAAAAAAAATGAACAGCAAGCATGAATGACAAGTATAGCCCCGTACACACTGGAAGAGACTAAGCGACGAGAGAAATTTGTTAATGAAATTTGGCGACTTGCAGCGATGTCAGGCGAAATGACAGTTGGCTATGTGAAGTGGGAGGGTTCCGATTAGTTTAAATCTCAACTTTGCGGCGACTACCAAGGGGAGCGAAGGATACCTTGTCAGTCAACGATATCCTTCGCTCCCATTGGAACCCTGTCACTTCACGTCTACAACAGTCATTTCGCCTGACATCACTGCAAGTCACCGAATTTCATTAACATTCCATGGTCTCTCGTCGCTTAGTCTCTTCCTGTGTGTACGGGGCTGAATGTCCACTAGCGACCAACTGTCAGCGACTAAGGGACGGGCGACAAGCGAATCGCTTTAGATGTGGACGGGCCATTAGAAGTTAAACTGATCAATACTGTAATTAGGTAAAGCACATGACCTTTCCCTGCACATACAATGTGCACTCTCCTCTAATTGGTCTAGTCATCACATCTGGTCACTTCTTAGCCAATCAGATGAGAGTGCACTGTATGCAAAGAGAACATGCCCTGCTGCTATATTTAATTAAATCTCTTTCCACAGGACAATACCTCCATTATCATCACTGTTCTCTTACTAATTATGAATATAATAATGCAATAAAAAGTGCACATTTGCAACTGATTCCACAGTTTCATCTCTGGTGCATGGACCCAGGGGATAGATGAATAAAGAAGAGATGATTCAATTTACCCATACAGTTTTGGTTATTAGAGATAATAACTGAAATTATTTGATAAACCTTGCAGCATTATATTCATGACAAAATACCATTGACCTCTGCTTGCTGTGACAGTGTGAGGATAAATGTATTTAAACAATGTTTTAAAATAACTTTTTTACAATCAAACTAAAATGTTGGTGCATTCACCCCTTAATCTAGTTTTAGACTTTGGTCAATGTTTTTCTTCAGGTCACTGATGATTAAAAACTTCAATATTAGGTGAAACTAGCTTTCCAGCCCACATCTGAGCTACATTTATGCCATAGATGGAGTTTAACCACAGCTCAGACATACCACCTAGTATCATGGGTGAGGCAGGCAAAGTAAAACTGAGAGGGAGACTCGTCACCTACGCATCAGTAAAAACCCTCAGAGAGGCCAAGCATTGGAGGTCTAGCACTGGAAAAGCAAATGAGGAGACTGGAACAGCAACACTAAGGGAAATCATCTGCTGCCAGCTTAGCCCAGCGCAATGAAGCTGAGACGCTATTAACTCTTTATTATCAGAAAGAGTGGAGAGGAATTTAAAGCTCCTGAAACAAAGGTATTATAAGAGGAGACATTTACGGGACTCAGACAGTAAAGACGCCTGTTCCAAGCACAGGCTGAGCCCTACAGTCCGAGCTCAAAACCAGCTCCATCATCTGCCGACAGCGACTGGGAGCAACAGCAGAACAAACTGGCCTCCTTCCAGCGGGGTGTAGGGGTGGGCAGGTTGGCCAGGACCCCCCACCCCCCAGCAGCGTGCTAATATCCGTAGGCTCCTTAATGTTACATCCCAGCCTGTAGCATGTGTGGCACTAACACTGCATGCTGAAAAGGCACTGGGCCCTGCCTCTTCACCATTTCTTTTTAAAACATTACAAACACTTGATTTTAGTCTAAATTTTATCAAGTTCATTCCGCTTCGGTACTCTTCCCCACAATCACAGCTAGCAGTAAATGACAGCTTCTAGCAACCATTCCAGCCAGGCAGGGGCCCAAGGCAGGGTTTCCCTCTTCCCTGCTTTCATTCCCCTCAGTGTAGAACCTAGGACAAATCCTAGGACAAACAGTAAGTAACAATGAAGACATTACAATGTCCTCTCATAAATATGCTTCCCTTTCAATTCAAATTCAATCTCTAAGCCAACAACAGGCTTTGGAAATTTTGGATTTTACTGAGGTCACAAGGTAAACGTTGACAAAACACAGGCATTGGTGATGAATACACTGATTACTCCCCAGGTGAAATCCTCATGGTGTTTCAGGTGGCCTAAGAATGGTATCACTCACTCAAAACTAAGGGTGATCTGACCTGCTGGTCCATGCTGCCCCTCACATTAATGGACACAGCAGAGTCAGTTATAATGAATCTAGTCCTCAGACTCCTGTTCCGCTTCCAGACACACTTTTGTAGCCCAAACCCACGTTTAACTCACTTGATAAGCTCATATCCAGATTTATCTGGTAGGGTAGATGGATCCACCAAAACCACTGGAAGGTCTAGAACTACTTCATCTTTAACATTTCTGCCTCACTTGTAAGTCACTTTGGATAAAAAGCATCTGCCAAATGAATAAAGGTAAATGTAAATGTATCATTACTGGCAGCAGCCCAGCTCTGTGCAATGACAGTATGGATGCTAGACACTGCCAGTACCAGGTGGCTCAGTATGCAGTTTAAATGTGCACATATACTCTTGTCTGCAGTTCCATTCTGTGAGGGAAAGATCACAGGGGAGTCATTGGGTGAGTGGCTATGGGCTTTTTACAGAGTTTGGAAAGGGGTACAACAAACATCTGATCTGCCCTCCAGAGTCTCAGCCTTAACACCTACTGTGTATATCAACAGCTTTGTACCACTTAGGCTAGATGCAGGGCTCAAGGACATGATACTTCAGAATCTATATTTCTCACACAAACTACTGAAGGTCAAAAACTTTCAATCTTTGAAATGACTGACAACTGAATTTCATCTGTTTGACAGTGACAAAAGTTTAAACAATGGAAAAATAAGAACATTTATGTCAAGATGACAGTTATAGAAGCTGAAAGACACATGGGTATTCCTGAGTAATTTACTTTACAAAGGACAATAGGATTAGAACAAGTTGCACTTTTCTACCTGTCCTGTGTGCTTAGGCAACAGCATTTAAAATTATGAATTGTACAGAACCTGAGATATGGTGAACAGTATTCTAGGCTTACA
Source organism: Megalops cyprinoides (assembly GCF_013368585.1). Taxonomy (NCBI): domain Eukaryota; kingdom Metazoa; phylum Chordata; class Actinopteri; order Elopiformes; family Megalopidae; genus Megalops; species Megalops cyprinoides. Next base: position 4,427,476 of record NC_050583.1, on the reverse strand, counting down.
CCATTTTTCCCAGGATTGCGATTACTGTACCAGCATAATTCTGGAATTTAACATGGCTCCTGTAAATCTCATTTTAACAAATCAAACAAAGATTTTTGTGCATTTCATAAAGAAAATGTGATGTGTATTGACAGTACATGTGAATTTCTTGGGAACGGCAGTGGCTTCACACCCGCTGTCTCTGACTGGATCCGTTGCAACAGCAGTAGCTTCAATAGCTGCCTCTGATTGGCTCCGTTGAAGATATGTAAATATCATAATGCTAGCAGTAATGGCTACATGTGATCTAAAGCGGAGACTGAACTCGGCAAATATTTTGGCTCATAAATCAAAAATTGTTCATTACAGCACTGAACTGAAAACATTGAGAACAGTGAACCTCTATTTTGATATAAATTGTATGTGTGTAGAACCAGTATTCATGGAGATACAGGCAACCACTCTATTGTTCTTGTGTCATTTATTATTATTATTATTATTTATTCTTCTTCTAGCTCTAACTGTGCCTAAACAGACACCAAACCAATACCAAATGGATAGGTGACATGCACCAAGCAGAGAATGCTGGCAGCCAACAGGTTAGAGAGTCGTCCTCAGGTCCAGCCCCCAGTGAAGTACAGCTGCAGCTGGACCCTTCCTGTCACATGGGAGGGTTGGAGGAAGGGCTCAGTCTAACACTCACCAGCCATTCAAATGGAAACTTTGGATTTGTTGTATTGTGCATCTTCTAAAAGCATGTTATTTCAATCTAAAGGTTATTTCTTTATTTAAATGGTAGATATACATAAAAAGATTAAAGTAATATTTTGTTGATTATCTGTGCCATGGCTCCATTCCATTAGCCTAGATAATCAGGAGTTAACTGTACATTATCATGCTCCTCACCCCAGTCTCTGTAGTTTACAGTGTGGATCCTCCAGTCCAGCAGAGAGCGCTCTCACTCCTGAATCCTGCAGGTCATTGTCTCTCAGCTCCAGCTCTCTCAGCTCTGAGTGGTGTGAGCGCAGCACTGAGGCCAGATCACCACAGCAGCCCTCTGTGAGATTACAGCAACCCAGTCTGTGGAGAAAAAGAGACAGAATCTCTGCTCATTATATAAATACACACACTCCTCAAATTTGATACCTTTTCTGCTACTATGACAGAACAAGCCTGTGGTGAACAGCATTGTCTGCATTTCAACAAATTAATTCAGCACAAAACTGTATTTGATATCTTTCATTATCTATATATATATAAAGACAGGGGGAGAGAGAGTTTTTGTGCTGAACTGATCTGTTGATCAGTTAGAAGAGTTCTAGAAGAGTTCAGATTCACAAGTCTGTTTAAAAGACTTTGTGGTTATTTCTGTAGGAAATCGCTAAAGGTGCTTTCAGATAGGACACGGTCTGCGCTGTGGTCGCTGTGGAGGGTGGGCGCGTTGCGGGGGGACGTAAACGGGGAAATCGTGGGCGCCAGTTACTAGGCAACCAAAAAGATTTCCAGGAAGTGGGTAGCAGGTAGTAGCAGAGGCTGGTTTTTCGAGCAGCGGTTTTGGAAGTACCATGTATCTTTCTGCATCTCTGTGAAAAGCTCTGGCTTTAGTTGTGCTGATAAACATATATTGATGGCTAGCAAGAGAGGGCTAGATTTTCCTGTAGGCTAGGCTAACATTTTATTATGAAAATAGAAAACATCACGTTTCTACCGCTTTTTAAACACACCTGTTAAGCCTAGGTTGCTGGAAATTTCTTTCCAAATCACGACTTTTCTGTTTGTGTCCCGGTATGTTTTTAAACTAGTATGGTAGATTTCAAGGTACTTGGACACCGCCAAAATCAGCTTCTCCTCCATTTTTCAGCGGACCTGTCTGCAGGGAGCTGTCAGGTTCTCTGCTCAGCTGAGCGGAGCGCCGATGCGCTCTTTCGCCGCGCAAACACATAGAAATGAAAAGAAAATCCCTAAAGGTGCTTTCAGATAGGATGTGGTCTGTGCTGCCGCTCGTTGCGGAGGGTGGGCGCAGGCGGGGGGGGGGGTTAAACTAGTATGGTAGATTTCAGGGTACTTGGACACCGCCAAAATCAGCTTCTCCTCCGTTTTTCTGAGGACCTGTCTGCACGGAGCTGTCAGGTTCTCTGCAATCGGACGCGCCGAGTTGACGTCACAGAGCGCTGCGGCCACGTTGAACATTTTTTAACGGCAGGCGCGGCCTTGCACTGCGCTCAGCTCAGCGGAGCGCCGATGCGCTCTTGCGCCGCGCAAACACATAGAAATGAGTTCTTTAGCGCAGCGCTGCGCCCACCGCGTCCTATCTGAAAGCACCTTAAAAGAGTCTAACCATATACCATCATCCCCTGCAGACACATCATTGTTACCCCACATTTGCTTGGAATATCTGATTCAGATTCAGAATTTGTTCTTATGGGGGATTTAAACTGGGACTGGTTATCATCAGCATCTGATTCCATGAAAGGAATACAATATATGATGCTTTAAACCTCATGCAACTTGTTCATGTGCCCACAAAACCAAATTCTAAATTACTGAATAAATGACAATTAATGGATCTGATACAAACTGGCAGACCATATCAATTCTTTCACAAAATAGAAGATCTATTGCGCAAAAGCAAGTATCTATTAACTGAGCAGTTTTAACCCTTTCCTCCCAAATGTTTCTGTAGCTTTTACTGCCAGCACTGCACACAGAATCCTTTAGTAAATTTGGCTCTGGGTCTTTTCCCACAGTTGGCTGAATACACTCATGAGAGAGTGAAGGCCAGTCAGGGGTTACTCAACCTCAGCGTACAAACATTTAATTCTATATTACTGACCAGTTGAAGTCAAAACTAAGAAGGATCCATATTTCTAATTTTCATGGAATCTTTCAGGCATCACTTAAAATATGAATTCAGTGAAAAATGCTGATGAATCAGGATTCTCAAACAGCAACACTCACCTCAGAGTCTGCAGTTTACAGTTTGGACTCATCAGTGCAGCACTCAGCAGATTCACTCCTGATTCTCCCAGGTTATTGTAGCTGAGATCCAGAGTCTGCAGTTTACAGTTTGGACTCATCAGTGCAGCACTCAGCAGATTCACTCCTGATTCTCCCAGGTTATTCTTGCTGAGGTCCAGCTCTCTCAGGGGTGAGGTGGCTGACTGGAGAGCTGAGGCCACAATTTCTAAGGACTTCTCTGTAAGGTTACAGTTACCGAGTCTGAAAAAATAGAAAGACAGAAAAAAGCATTTATAATCAAACATTCTTTATAACAAAAACATTTCTACTTCAAAATGTCTCTGAGGGAAAAGTTATCACCTGTTGTTTTTTATTTGTATCAAAAACCCTGAAAAGCTTTTAAATGTTTTGAATGAATGATCTGACTGATTTTAATGAGCACTGATTGTGGTGCCGTGTCTGTGGAAGTGTTGGTCCTCCTCCCAGGACTAAATCCTCCATCACTGCTACTGCGTCTGCCTGCAGTGCTGCTGCTGTGAGACTCTCTGCTACTCCTCAGGTTCCTGATAACCCAGCCACCTGCTGCTGCTTCCATCCCCACAACCCGGCGTTCCCATCAGCGAAATCGCCACCACACTCTCACAAGCACAAATTGGCCTGTGGGTGTGGCGACAGACTCTCCAATCTCCTGCTCAGTTCTGAATCCCGGGCCAGAGCTCAGATGCAATTTTGCCAAGGAAATAGCAGGATGTTTCTCTGTGGGACTAAGGTTGGACAATCACCTTTCAGCATGAACAAGGAGAATGACGGTATTTACAATAAGAGGAAAATGCTGTGTCAATCTTCTGACATGCTCATTTTGAATGTGAAAAATGCAGGAATGCCTATCGAGGATCTCAATCGCAAATCAGTCCTGCTGCAAAAACTCACTTTAACATTAAATGAAAAGTACAAGGTGTCCAGGTGCCAGCATTCAAGATACTGACATGTAATTGGATCTAAGAGTAAGAATGGAACCAAAGGAATTATACATGCCACCACTTATACAAATGTGAGGGAGTCAGAATCTTAAGAAAGAGTTATGAAACAGACGTGTGAAAAAATCACACATCTAAAGGGAAAGATGTCATATTTCATTATTTTCCTTGTAGATGGTGTGAAGCTTTTCACATCAATTTGGTATGTTTAATTTTTCCAGACTAACTGCCATTTCAACTATTTTAACACATTTTGTTTTACATCCCCCTGACATCTTTAAACACTGAGGAATGGAGATTCCAATTCCTTCAATTGAAGTTGTTCTAACAAAAAGAGGAGATGAAGATGGCCACACAGTGAGAGAGGCACTCAGGAAAAATACAGACTGTAAATTCTTTCTGCAGTGCAGAGGAAGTGAGTATATTGTGATGTGTGTTTCTGCAGTGTAGAGAAAGTGAGCATATTGTGATGTGTGTTTCAGCAGTGCAGAGGAATTGAGTATATTGTGATGTGTGTTTCTGCAGTGCAGAGGAAGTGAGTATATTGTGATGTGTGTTTCTGCAGTGCAGAGGAAGTGAGTATATTGTGATGTGTGTTTCTGCAGTGTAGAGGAAGTGAGTATATTGTGATGTGTGTTTCTGCAGTGCAGAGGAAGTGAGTATATTGTGATGTGTGTTTCTGCAGTGCAGAGGAAGTGAGTATATTGTGTTGTGATGTGAATGATGCTGCTCTCTGCATCAGCCATAATGCCTCTTAGTGATGGGACATGCAGACCTGTCACTGGGCTCCCTCTGAAAGCTCCCTGTGGCCAGAAAACCACAGGTAGAGAGGACTTGCCTCTGCACTTGTACAGCAGTATTGCATCTAGTTGGGCTTTCCAGTACTGGGATCAGCAACATACAAATATTTAGGAAGAAGCAGTGCTGTACCATTCATACTCATGCACCATAAAGTCTGCCTAATATCTGAATGCACACTCATGGAGTAAGGTACCATTAGCAACATCCCCCAAAAGTGCTAGTGCATTAAGTGGAGCAACAGACATCTACAGTACAGATAGTACACACAGGGATATCATGTCTTTGTTAAACTGTCACACCAGTGAAAATAATTTGGTTTTATTAATTTATTAATTGTGGATCAATCCAAAAACTAGGGCTGTCCTGAACACCATTTTTTTTGGGGGGGGGGGGCTGAGCATGACTCGGGAAGGACTCAGCCACACATTTCTCCGTTCTTGGCTGAGATAGACGGCATAGCGCTGCAACACGTGTCTTTCGGTTTAATTAAAGGAATTAATTTTTAAAGATTCTGTTATTCTACAGTATTGTTGCTTGTATTGTTATTTGTTAATAAAAAAAAACATTTTCCAAAAGATTTGGTGTGTTTTATGCATGCATGCTTGTAACCCCGAGGGGTTTGACTGAACAAGGTCTTATCTATGCACTTTTTGTGAAATAATAACAGCTTGTGACAATTTTTCTTATCATGGATAAATTATAGACCTACATAAATGCTCATAATAATAGGCTCCGAATCCGAGACAGCGGCTGACAAAGCGCTGTGAAACAGAAGCGCAGAAACAGCATACTAGCTCCAACAAATTGAAGAATTGAGATTTATATTTATAAGATTTATATTTATTTATAATTTCTTTATTGTCATTTCACACTACTCACATACATTGAAACGAAATTTGTCCTCTGCATTTAACCCATCCTACACACTCACTGCCATCACTGCTTACAGAGCCGCAGTATTTAAAAATGGTCTCGCGCCCCACTGGAAGCAGAGAGAAGCATGGCATCGCTGCAGCTAGCATCCTCCCAGGGTGACAAACTTAGCTAGGGGGGGCGGTCGAAACAATTAGACCCTCCGTTCGAGTCCCAAAGCAGGAGCTCGGCGGTCACCAGCTACTTTTTATTTCCCATCACGTGACGTTCACTGCTGTAAGTGAGAGGGATGTCAGGTGCCCAAGCTGAGATGGTATATATTTCCACATTTTAACAGTGCAATTAAAAAGTATAATTATAGTACAAGAATGCGCTGACAAATGTATTTTGCAGTTCACCTTCATTGATAGCCTACATTTAGCAAAAAAACCGAATATCCAAATCTCAAAATTGAAAACCAAATACCTACCCAACGAACGAATACCCAAATAGTCGAATATTTACATCCAGCCCTACCAAAAACCTGTTAATAAATTGCTTGAACTGCATCAAGTGTTAATATGAATGATACTGATGTAGAATGTTTCGAAAGAATATTTATTTCTGAAAGTTATCACTACCTGCAGTACAGATTTGTACTGAAAATTTGCCTGTGTATTTCACACAGTGCTGTCGCTTGAACAGGTACATCTTCCCATTCTTTTAAGGCTGTCTTTTCTGATATTTCAGAGGGTCATGTTTACAGATAGGAAAACTCAAATCTGTAACACGCCTGTTCAGCCAAAAGGATTATTTGTACGCTTGGTCTGAAGTCTGCACTGAAGTATGCACATTCTCACATCAAGGTTTTTAAGTCAAAATACTGGCATGGCTTTCTGCACACGCAAAATTTAGCATGAAATTTGGGAGCAGGCACACTTTATAAATGATGCCCTAGATCCTAATGATGCTGCCCTACATTACAGCTGTAGCAGCAACAGCAGCAATAATGAACCTATCTGGTGGTCCGTAATAAAGCAGTGACACATATTTATAATCCAACCTGCAAATGTTGCATATTCTAGACAATATTTTCATACTGAATAAAATGCAGAGAAAAGATTTTATCCACCCTCAAGAAATAGGATGGCATGATGTTTAGGGAAAATGTATAAATTAATTCCACTCAGCAATTCAATATTCCAATGTAACATTAAGGTGGACACAGGCCATATTTCTCAACTATTTTACCACTTTCTTGCCTGTACAAACAGTTTAATATGAACTCTATAAATGTCCATAATAGTTTTATTTGATTTTTTTTTTTAATTTGTGATTCTGCAATTGTTTTAGCATTAAAAGGAAAATCAAATGAGATTTTGATTATATAGCAACATGGTACAGCTAAATATACATTATCATATTCTAACATGCATGTTTTCAGGATAACCATGGTATGTTTGAAAGGAGATACTCATGTTAATACTCACAGAGCCTTTCTGCAGCACCTCACAGCTGGAACCAGTCTCCTGCGCCCCTCGTCTGAGGTGTTGTATTTCCTCAGGTCAAATTCATCCAGCACCTCCTCTGACATCAGGAGCATATAGGCCAGGGCAGAGCAGTGCACAGGTGAGATCCATTCACCAGAACGACTTCCTGAGCTCAGGAACTTTTGAACCTCCTTCATAAGTGAATGATCGTTCAGTTCAGCCAGACAGTGGAGCAGATTGATGCACCTCTCTGGAGAAGCATCATCCCTCTTCATCTCCTTGATGTACTTGATGGTTTTCTTGATGCTCTCCGAGTTACTTCCTGTCTGTTTCAGAAGGCCTTTGAGAAGGTTCTGATTGGAATCCAGTGAGAGGCCAAGAAGGAATCGCAGGAAAAGGTCCAGGTGCCCATTCTTACTCTCCAAGGCCTGCTGAACAGCTCTCTCATGCAAATGATACAATTCAGTGACTTCAGAATTTTGACCAAAAATTGACTTCAATGCCTTTACATTCTTGCTTGCATATGAGTGAAACACAGACAAAGCAGCCAGATACTCCTGGATGCTCAGATGAACAAAGCAGTACACTTTCTTCTGATACAGCACAGACTCCTCTTTAAAGATTTCGGTGCACACCCCAGAGTACACTGACGCTTCGGTGACATCAATGCCACACTTTCTCAGGTCATCTTCATAGAATGTGCCATTTTCCAGGTGTTGAAAAGCCAGCTGCCCCAGTTTCAGAATCATGTCTTTATCCAGCCCCAGAAGCTTCTGTGGATCTGTCTCATTTATTCCCTGATATTTCTGATTCTTGATGTTGGACTGAATGAGCAGGAAGTGTGTATACATTCCAGTCAGAGTTGTAGGGATTTCTCCACAGTCAGCTTCACCAAACAGTCTCTCCAGAACGGTTGAAGAAATCCAACAGAAGACTGGTATGTGACACATGATGTAGAGACTCCTGCATGATTTCATGTGAGAGATAATTCTGCTGGCCTGGTTCTCATCATTCAATCTCTTCCTGAAGTATTCCTCCTTCTGTGAGTCATTGAAACCTTGTATCTCTGTCACACGGTGGATGTATTCGGGAGGGATCTGATTGGCTGCTGCTGGCCGGGAGGTGATCCAGAGGAGAGCAGAGGGAAGCAGATTCCCCTTAATGAGGTTTGTCAGCAGCACGTCCACTGAGGATGTCTCTGTTACATCAGACAATACCTTGTTGTGTTGGAAATTAAAGGGAAATCTGCTTTCATCCAGACCATCAAAGATGAACAAAACTTTGTCAACATCAGACTCAATGTTTTCAATCCCTCTTGTTTCAGGGTGGAAGACATGCAGAAGCCCAAGCAGACTGTATTGTTCATCATTAATCAAGTTCAGCTCCCGAAAAGGAAGAACAAACATGAAACGAACATCCTGATTGGCTTTTCCTTCTGCCCAGTCGAGAATGAACTTCTGCACAGAGACTGTTTTTCCAATGCCAGCGATCCCCTTCGTCAGCACAGTTCTGATGGGATTCTCTTTTCCAGGTAAGGGTTTAAATATGTCATTGCAGTTGATTGCAGTGTATTTTGTGGTCTGTTTCCTGGATGCTGTCTCAACCTGCCATACTTCGTGTTCATTATTGATTCCCTCACTGTCCCCCTCTATGATGTAGAGCTCTGTGTAAATAATGTTGAGGAGGGTATGTCTCCCTGATGTTGCAACCCCTTCAAATATGCACTCAAACCTCTTCTTCAGAGTGGATTTCAGCTGCTTTTGGACTCCTTCTGCACGAAAATGGGCACATTTTCAGAACAGACTGTTGCTGAAGGGTGTGAGAGTATTATGTGTTATTAAACAGCAGTAGCGTGCCATAGGGTGTGGTATTAAACAACAGTAGTGTGTCTGTGTCTAGTGATAGTGTGGGTGAGATAAATTGGTGATGTTTTCTAAAAGATGACCCTGTTCAGATAACCCTTTTCTATTTGTAAGAAAAATGGAGTAAAAAACAACTTACTATTTTCTGCTTCCAGGTCCTGATCATTGGAACACAGGGATGAAGCATCTACAATCATGGACTGCAGTGAAATAAAGACATCAGTTAAACCAGAGATTAAGAATATAGAATGAAAAAGATTATATGAAAACTAAGCAAAATCTTATAGAAAACAAATTTCAGAATATTACCAGGAGAAATATTAAAGCTTTTTTTCAGTGAGGCCAGATGAATGAATGAACAAAGGAGTGAGTATGAATGAGTGAGTATGTGACACAGACAGGTGAATGGCTTAATACTGGACAGCCAGATTCAGATGAATGAGGGGTTAAAGGACAGACAATCCAGCCAGTCAGTGAATAAAGGGATTACAAAGTCAAATGAATGATGAAACCAGGACAGATTCAGGTGAATGTATTCATCAAAATGCAGAACGATTCAGGTGAATGAGTGACTCCAGGTACAGGCAGATTCAGGTGAATGAGTGACTCCAGGTGCAGGTAGATTCAGGTGAATGAGTGACTCCAGGTACAGGTACATTCAGGTGAATGTGTGACTCCAGGTACAGGTATATTCAGGTGAATGAGTGACTCCAGGTGCATGCAGACTCAGGTGAATGAGTGACTCCAGGTACAGGCAGATACAGGTACATCAGTGAAGTTCTTTACCTGCTGGCAGAGTCTCTGCTGGCTCATCTGCTCACACACTGCAGAGATGGACTGGAGCTCTGACAGCTCACTGCAGACACAGGAATGCACATTTAATCAGTGCTATAGCAGCAAAATGACTAAAGGAGAAACAAGCTCAAAATGTTATTATATGATTACACACCTGCTTAAGAGCATCACAGAGCTTCATTATTTCCACAGAGTATTTCAACAGAAGTGAAGCTGCTTTGGCTCCATAAATACTCACTGACTTTATACCAGGATGTAGGTTTAAAGCACAAACGTAGCAGATAGAGCAAACAGAAGGGTCTTTATGTTCCTGTGTTCTGGCAGAAATGACCTGTTGCCTTTCATTTATGCACATTTATCTGATCATCTCACCAGCTCGGTTAATCATCATGAAGAGCACATGGTTACAGACACACTCTGTCTGACTTTGGACCAGCGCGAGTGAGACACCAGACTGTTTGAAGTCTGACCGGGTTGTAAAGTGAGGAAGAGCAGAGATGTGTTGGACAGGGACCACACATGGATAACACAAACACAGTGCTGCCCTGATACAGGGCCTCACCCAGCCTACAGCCCCTCTGCTGCTGCTCTCTTATGAGTCCCCCCTGAGGAGCGGGACCATGTGCTTGGGAAAGAACATTTAGCGGCTCAGTTCTGCATGTGCTGTTCGTGACTAAAAATGAACCTTTTTGACAAAATGAACCATTTGAAGCATTTTTTTCAAAATAGATTCTTTCTGTAGAGCTGCTCAAACTTTCCATGTTACAATGAGACCTACTGTTACATGGAAGTCAGGGCAACCAGCCCTCTTGTTCAGAACATGCTGAATGTCTAAGGTTGTAAAATTCCTTAAATGGTGACAATGAGTGTGTCCTTCACATAATAAATGCAATCTTTACTATTGCGGAGACATAGTGACTGTATGTGGTTACAGATGTCTGTGCTCCTTGCCAAACACTGGATAAAAATTATGTTATAATTCTGACACTCTGCACTCATAATAATTGAATGTTTTCAACGTACAAATCATCACAAGCATAACCATTTTTACATCATCATTATAAGTTCACTAATTTAGCATATTGTGTTTAATGCTGTTAGTATTTTGTTTATGCTGACTGCACTAAACACAAAGAATGCACTAGTGCTGAGTTAAAGGAATGATTGCTCATCAGAGACATTTGAACAAAATGATAAACTTCTACATCAAATAATACGCACAAAAAATCCTTAAATGATCAGTGACATTCTACAGGGATTTAGGCTTTACGATCAAATGTAGAAATTTACATGACATTAATATTTAGCCAAACAGACCTTGATCTCAGCTGAGAACTGTTTCACCATATTTATCCAAAACTCGCTCAAATCTCAGGTAAGATTATTAGGGGTGCAACGGATCACAAAACTCATGGTTCGGATCGTACCGTTTTTTAGTCACGGATCGGATCATTATTCAGATCAGCAAAAAAAAAAAGGGGGGGGGGCAAATATAACTGCTTTCCATTAATTACTTAAAGAACTGAAAGAACACTTAAAGCGAGGAACTTTTGCTTTTGCAGCAACCATGATTTCCACTGCGGCGTAGGAACGAGTGATGGGAATTCCGGCTCTTTTTATTGAGCTGGATCATTTGGCTCAGCTCAGCAATAAGAGCCAGCTCTTGGCTCTTCATTTAGTACCACTTCTGGCTTTTATAATTCAGCCAAATTTAGCAATGACCTATGATTGGTATGTGTGCACGTATATCACTTAAATTATTCAGTGTAATTAAACTAAACCTTAGAAAGAGAAAACCATTATTTAACATTAAGTTTGGTATAAAAACATTAATGTAAAAACATCAAACACTATTGCAGATGTGTGTTGAACGTTTTATTTATATCGAACGTTGTAAATTAAACTAAACACTAAACACTAAACACATCTGGTCCTCGTGCATAAATGTATGTTACAATCCTAATACTCAGTGCATGGAGTGCCTGTGGCCGAGTAGTGTGGCGAAAAGATCATCCTATTATTCTGTCTTGTATTAATTAACAAAAAAAGAAAGAAATCGGCTCTCAGGCGGGAGCCGGCTCATAGAGCTGACTCGTTCGCGACCGACACTAGTAGGAACCACCGGCCTCATGAGTCCATAACATTGCGACAGATTCAACCGTGACGTAAATTCGAGCGCTTGTTCTGCTGTTCTTCAGCTGTGTGCGAAATCGCTCCCTATTCACTATATAGTGCATACAGTGGGGAGAACAAGTATTTGATACACTGCCGATTTTGCAGGTTTTCCCACTTACAAAGCATGTAGAGGTCTGTAATTTTTATCATAGGTAGTCTTCAACTGTGAGTGACGGAATCTAAAACAAAAATCCAGAAAATCACAGTGTATGATTTTTAAATAATTAATTTGCATTTTATTGCATGACATAAGTATTTGATCACCTACCAACCAGTAAGAATTCTGGCTCTCACAGACCTGTTAGTTCTTCTTTAAGAACTAACTGTTCTCCACTCATTACCTGTATTAACTACACCTGTTTGAACTCGTTACCTGTATAAAAGACACCTGTCCACACACTCAATCAAACAAACTCCAACCTCTCCACAATGGCCAAGACCAGAGAGCTGTGTAAGGACATCAGGGATAAAATTGTAGACCTGCACAAGGCTGGGATGGGCTACAGGACAATAGGCAAGCAGCTTGGTGAGAAGGCAACAACTGTTGGCGCGATTATTAGAAAATGGAAGAAGTTCAAGATGACGGTCAATCTCCCTCTGTCTGGGGCTCCATGCAAGATCTCACCTCGTGGGGCATGAATGATCATGAGGAAGGTGAGGGATCAGCCCAGAACTACACGGCAGGACCTGGTCAATGACCTGAAGAGAGCTGGGACCACAGTCTCAGAGAAAACCATTAGTAACACACTACGCCGTCATGGATTAAAATCCTGCAGCGCACGCAAGGTCCCCCTGCTCAAGCCAGCGCATGTCCAGGCCCGTCTGAAGTTTGCCAATGACCATCTGGATAATCCAGAGGAGGAATGGGAGAAGGTCATGTGGTCTGATGAGACAAAAATAGAGCTTTTTGGTCTAAACTCCACTCGCCGTGTTTGGAGGAAGAAGGATGAGTACAACCCCAAGAACACCATCCCAACCGTGAAGCATGGAGGTGGAAACATCATTCTTTGGGAATGCTTTTCTGCAAAGGGGACAGGACGACTGCACTGTATTGAGGGGAGGATGGATGGGGCCATGTATCGCGAGATCTTGGCCAACAACCTCCTTCCCTCAGTAAGAGCATTGAAGATGGGTCGTGGCTGGGTCTTCCAGCATGACAACGACCCAAAACACACAGCCAAGGAATGGCTCCGTAAGAAGCATCTCAAGGTCCTGGAGTGGCCTAGCCAGTCTCCAGACCTGAACCCAATAGAAAATCTTTGGAGGGAGCTGAAAGTCCGTATTGCCCAGCGACAGCCCTGAAACCTGAAGGATCTGGAGAAGATCTGTACGGAGGAGTGGGCCAAAATCCCTGCTGCAGTGTGTGCAAACCTGGTCAAGAACTACAGGAAATGTCTGATTTCTGTAATTGCAAACAAAGGTTTCTGTACCAAATATTAAGTTCTGTTTTCCTGATGTATCAAATACTTATTTCATGCAATAAAATGCAAATTAATTACTTAAAAATCATACAATGTGATTTTCTGGATTTTTGTTTTAGATTCCGTCACTCACAGTTGAAGAGTACCTATGATAAAATTACAGACTTCTACATGCTTTGCAAGTGGGAAAACCTGCAAAATCGGCAGTGTATCAAATACTTGTTCTCCCCACTGTATATATATATACATTTTAGACTTGATCGTTGGACTTAACTGCCAGCTAGCTAGCTAACATTAGTTTAAACTAATTTGAACAGATGGAGCTGGGTGCTAGTTATTTCATTAAGTTAGCTAGTGATAGCTAGATAGGTAGCGTTATTATCTAACTAGCGGGTTAATGTCAGTTGCAACTAGCTAGTCACTTAGCTAGCTAGCTGGCACAGTTAGACACAAAGATGTTCATACAAATGTTCGAATAAACGTGCAAACATAAAACTACATCCAGAAAAGTATTAATTTATTGCATGACTGTGAATAGTGAGTGTGTGAACGAATGAGCGATTTCGGACGCAGCCTTCGTCTTCGCAACACTTCTGCTAAGTAAGGTTGCTGGTTTTTTAAAATGGTGCTTATATCCTTTCACTGCAACTCTGCAACGAGATTTAGGGAATTATTGCTTTAAAAAGTAACAGCGGCAGTAAAACTGTATTTCACACTATTATGGATAAACTTTGCAATTAATCCGCGGTTCACATGCGTGCCGAAAAGGGGGGGGGGGGGGGGGGGGGGTTGATCCGTTACACCACTAGCTTTTATATGTCATTATAAACAAGCACAATCATGTGTTTCCTTTTCTGATGTCATCAACCATGCAGCAGATCATACTCAAACAAAAGCAGTTTCACCATATTTATTCAAAACCCGCTCAAATCTCAGGTAAGATCTGGGTACCCTGGGCTTGGATAAACCCACTGGGAGTTCTCTCTTGGCCAACGTGACCTCACCTTGACTCAAGGGGGTGATGTTCCTCTGTAGACATATTGGGACGCACCATGTCATTTTCACTCTTCACAGACAGACAGCTGGGTATCGGTGACTCTGATCTCTGCGGTCTGACTCTGGTAACAGCACATGGAGACAGAACTTTAAACTTCACATACATTTTTCTGTCAGTTCATACACAAATAATTATACAGTGAAGAAATCTTCAGCATAACAGTTCTATGTATATTAAATGGAAAGCACTGGAGGATAAAAATGCATATTATTATCTTTTTGAAGTTTCAGATAAGGGTTCAAGATGACAAACACAAGTTTGCCTTCAAAGCAGCTGATGATCTCAGTGTCTTCCCTGTTCAAGGTCACAGCATGTCTAAATTATTTGATATTCTTTTCCTTTGCTTCTGATTGGATCTGAATGTTTTCAGTTCAAACCCCTATTGCCACTTCCTCTTCAGACTTTCAATCTGGCTAAACTCTGAAATTTATTCAGAATCTGAACAGTTTCATTTATAGTTGAAATCTGGTGTTCTGATTTATTCTGTGCACTCAGGTGTTGTTAACTCATTTATAAAGCAGTATCTTTAGACATATTGTTCATAAATACATGCATAAAATGTTGATATTTATATTGGGATAGCAAGTGTGCCATCTGCCAACTTGCGGGCATATCCCATACATATACAGCACCTACACTTAGGCTACTTTTGGAATTTCCTAAAGAAATAATCACAATGAGTATGAGGTCTGCCTCATTACAAACATGTACTTATGTACCATACGAACTCATTGAAACAGACATCATCTGGATACAAAATCATGCGACCATACTAGGAATTCCAAAACTTGGACTCTTTGCCCTATCTTCCTTATCTTCTGCTTCACCGCAACCTTCCTCCTGTCTTAGCTCTGGCGCTGACTAGCTAGCCAAGTAGCTATATTCATGCCTAATGTGCCTTGTGAAGCCCATAATATTTGATGAATATTTCATGTCCTACATCTGTTTAAACATAATCTTGAGTCTGACTTAAAAGACAACAGAAGTAAATGTGAATGAAAATGTGTTTTTTTTTTTTTTTTAAGTACGCACTTTCCATTCAGGAAATGAAGAAATGGAAAATTCATAACACATGCCACGACTGTCAGGGTTTTGTTTTTCCCTGTCCATGTGCTTTTGTTTTCCTTGTGTTCCAGCCCTGCCCCGCTCCCCGCCTGGTCCCCGCCCACCTGATTTCCTCATTGCCTTCACCTGCCTGCCTGCTCACCTGCATCCCATCTCCTCGTCACCCCAGCCCTATATCTTCCCTGCGTGTCTCTGTCTTGTTGCTAGCTCATTTCAGTGTTTTCTACCTGTCTTGTCCCCGCCGTAGTTTTCCTGCTCCTTTGCCGCATTGCCGATCCTGCCTGATTCCTGACTACAATTTCTGCCTGCCACTTAAACTCGACCGCTTACGACTCACCTGCCTGGTTCCTGACCCTGTCTGCCCCGACTCCCGATCCTGGATTTGCCTCCAGACTGCTTCTGTGTTGTGAACCCTGCCTGTCTCTGGTCTTACCAATTGCCTACCGATTTCAATAAACGCCTGGAACCAGAAAATCCTGTGGTTCATGTGTGTGTCCCAGTCACCGGCATAACAACGACACTGAATCAATTCACTGAGCTGAGTGCTGAAAGGTTTTAACCATGTGCTGAGCTTTTATTTATCATAATAAACAAGCATGATCATGTGCTTCCTCGTCTGATGTCATAAACCATGGAGCAGATCAGACTCAAGCAAAAGCAGTTTCACCATATGTATCCAAAACTTGCTCCAATTGCAGGTAAGATTTGGGTACACTGGGCTTGGATTAACCCATGGAGACTTCTGTCGTGGCCAAAGTGACCTCACCTTGACTCATGGGGGTGATGTTCATCACTAAGGTTAATGGGATGCTCCATGGACCAGTCGCTCTTCACAGACTGACAGCTGGGCACCGGTGACTCTGATCTCTGCAGTCTGACCCTGGTAACAACACATGGAGACAGGATGTTAAAATTGTTAATTTTTTTATGTCAATTTACACACACAGTAACATGATCTTCAGCATAGCTCCTCCTGACCCTATCATGCCTGTGGCATGTGACAGACACACACACACACACACTTTCTCCTCACCTCTTGCAATGTGAGTCCACAGCTCCACTGAGGGTGTGGTACATTTCAGAGGCCACGCCCCCCTCCTCTTCTTCTTCTCCAGAATTCATGTTGGAAGCCACGCCCCCCTCCTCTTCTCCAGTATTCATGTTGGAAGCCACGCCCCCCTCTCCAGGCTCCTCTGGCTTTGTTATGGTCTATGCGATCAGTCGAGGAAAAGCTTCCATGGACAGAAAAAAAACACCCCCTGAACTGAATGCCTTGAATGTAGCATTTACATCATTATCAAGTACCACATGACCACGTGCAACATTTATGCTTCATATCATCTACTTTTCTCTCTATCTATCCCTATTATATTCTATTCAAAAAAAGCAAACTACACTAGTTTAGCACTTAAGTCAGTATCTTACTGACCTCTTGTAGTACTTTTCGATAACTGCTCTTAGCGTTGTGATGCACTTATTTGGAATTCGCTCTGGTATGAGAACCTGCTAAATGTAATGTAATGTGTGTGTCTGTTTATTATGACATCATATGATGTTGAGTCATGTTGCCAATGGCAAACATTTTAAATGTCAAAGCTTTTTCAATGTGTTTTTTTAATCTCATTTTAAATTCATCCAGTGGCAAAATGGTTTACAGCATAAAACTGTGTAGATTCTAGGGGTGTAATGACACAATTGGCTCAAGGCGTGGTTCGAGACACAACACTGGGATCATGTTTCAAAACTGTCAAGATATTTGGCAATACATCCTGACAATTTAGGTTAATTGTGCAAAAGTCCAACAACAGACACGCCACCTCTATGATCTTTCCTTGCCATGTAATCTGTTATTTCCACTAAAAGAGAGTGATTTAATAGAATTAAATGGGGTTGCTACTAATAACAAAATTACATATTTAGGAGTTGGTGTTAATAAAGATGAAGATGAACGCACTGCAGTATACTCAATTTTAATCCTACTCTTGGGAAGGTTAGGTTTTACTGTCAAAAGCCAAAGGTATATCAAGATCTGTTTACGTCTTCTTATCCTTAGACATGCCTCATAACATATGCAAGGAACATCACTCAACTCCATATGGAAGAATAGATCTCACTACTTAAAAAAAAGATATTTTATGTAAAAAGAAAAGTAATGGTGGTTTGGAAGTATTAAGTTACAAAACCTTAGCATATTCAAGGTTAACAGGCTTATCAGACTCATTGATGAAACAGATAACATATGGAATACATTTCCAAAATATGTGTCTACTCTGACAGGTGGCAGAGATGTTTTATTGATAAGCAATTGGTATACAATTGAGAAATTACCTGTCAGATTCTCCAAATTTCATAAACAAGCCCTGCTAGCCTGGACAATGGCTTATGACCATAACTTTTCCCATAATAAATGTTTTATTTGGAGTAATAGGAATATTCCTGATGGATACTTACTGACATGTAGTGAATTTCTTAATAAATCTGGAATGCCAGTTACACCTAAAGGAATTCAACAAATCAAGACATTGATATTGCGGTTGTTGATAATAGTCTTTTTATTGGGGAAACTGACATTTGGGAAAACACAAATGTACAAATAAGCATATTACAACAGTACAGTAATACTAGTATACTAGTAAGTATAGTATAGTAGTAAGTAATGTATAAAAAATTATATTGGTCTTCTATTTTTAGGAAGTTAAATTGGAGTAAAGCTTGGAAAATTTTTGATGTGCAAATAATCCAACAAGAGAAGTGGTATTTAAATTTTTACACGGTATATACCCAGTTAAAACGAAAGATTTAGGATACTTAAAGAATATTACATTTTGTGGACTAAAGGAAAAAACAATAATACACCTCTTTTATCAATGTACATATGCCAAAATATTTTGGATTGATGTTGAGACCTTTGCAAGACCTTTGTTAGAAGAAAAACTGGAAATATAATTGTTTTGAATGATTTAAATGTTTGTATTTATTTTTCCGACGACGACATTAGTGCAAACTATTTTTTTCTTAATTTTTTAATTATTATGGGTAAATATTATATACGCAAGAAGAGATGGACTGACTGTAAACCGAATTTTAATCATTTCCTGCAGCAGCTGAGAGAACACGGCGTAACAATGGAAGGATTAAAAACAAGAAAGCGCACAGCACAGGACTTTGAACATTTATATTAAATATATTCGTACGTGATGATTAATTATACTCTGGCTTTGTTCATGTTCATGGTTTGTATAAATATTGGTGTAAATGACGGTTTTGGGAATAAAGAAAAGAAACGAAAAAAAAAACTTCACTTCCTACAGCAAACTATTCCACAACCCCGCACGTCGTTTTCAACATTCTTAGCTAACAGTGTTCAGGCCTTGCAGCGTAAATCGTTCATTCTCAAGGATTTGGACATTGCGAGTCGCATCCGTTTGAAATAAGTTTATAGCCACGGAAAGCCCACGTAACTCAAACCGAAACAGTATAGTGTTCAGCCATTTTAAACATTTTCCATTGGGTGTATTTGATGCATGATTACAGTTTTATCCGTCACAGTAGCTGAATACACACATTCACAGGGAATCTGTATAAGATGCATTGATAAATATTCAGCGTAATACATTTTTATTACCCATTTTAGGTAAGGTCCGCTTTAGGTCACTAGAAGAACTGCGTCACACGTATTGCTTCCTACCGCGCCGCTCTGGTACTTTAAGCGAATACAGGTTCAGGAAAGGTTCAGACGAAACAACGCTTTGAAATACCTTTCACATCCTTTTCCACCTTACCAACAAATTTGTGAATCTGTCTGTTTTAGCTTTTACTGCAAAAAACACTGATTTCCAGTAACTCTGCAAAATGCGAAGGTCAAACTTGTACACAACACTGTGATACTGCGATTACCACAATGTTCAGCTATGCAGCAATAAGGTTGTGTTTGTGTTGCCTCTCACCTTGACCAATTTAAATGACGTCAGCAAGGGCCCAACCATTTGTGTCATGTTGTTTCGAAGTACAGACTAATTTTCAATGCCTGAGTGTTGCATGGTTTCAAAAGTATTTTCAAAGCAGGACTGCATATATGTCATGTAAAAATTATATATAATTACTTTTAGGCATGTAATTTAAATCTTTTGAAGAACTGGGCCAACATAGCATGGCACTATATAGCAGTGGTAACATTATATTATACTATCGTACAGTCCCTCTGTCATGTATATTACGTTTCACTTGCATGTTAGTCTAGTGTTAGTGTTACAAAAAAAAAACTTTCGGTTTCGTTTTGTAAAAGCATTCTGATGGGGAAATAGCCGACGCCGTCCCTGCTCACTGTAACTAACAATTACAGACACACGCGTACACTGTATTAAAGAGAGAAACGTTCATACTACTTTTTTGGACACTCGATGGACTAACAGTCAGCATTTTGTGGTTTTCATTCCGTATTTGCACAGTAAAATGTAAATGTAAAAGCTTGTAGAGGCACAAAGCAGACTGCTAAATGAGTGGCTGTTAGCGATGTTACGGCGTAATTAAAACCATATTACTGAAAATATAATATTGCCTCCGTATCAGAATCCGTTCCCCTGGGGTGAAGGTAAAGCTTAAGGTTACGGTTAGCGTTAAGGTTAAATGACCCCTTTGGACGCAGTAGGAAGGAGGGCGTAACTGGCGTCGGAGAGCGATTAAACAGGTGCTGAAATCTGAAAGGAGCCAAAACTAGCAGGGGGAACCAGATCTGATCCAACGACTATCATACTCGATGTAAAAAAATAAATTAACAACGGCCCAGTCTATCAAGCGAAGCTTTACACTGCTATACGGTGACGTAGTTTTGCAATATGAGCTGAGGATGCTAAGAGCTAAGAGCGGAAAGCTGAGGCTGAAACCCAGCTAGCAAACATTTCACTGTGGGCATTCTAGCAACATCAGTTAAAGCACAACTTCATGATAAAGAAATGTTCAGATAAAACAGCAACATTCTGAAATACCTTTCAGCAACTTTTCCACCGTACCAATAAGTTTTTGAATTTGTTTGTGAATGGTGTGTCCAAAACAACATTGTGGCAATGCTGTTGCAGTTTTAGCTTTTAATGCAAACAAACACTGATTTCCAGTAATGATGCAAAAAGGAAAAGGTCAAACTTCTACACAACATTGTGATATTGCGATTACCATAATGTTCAGCTACTGCAATATGGTTGTGTTTGTGTTGCCTCTCATATTTTGGCAACACCTATTAAGCACAGACAAACAAGTACACAACATACAAAATTGTGTAATTATAAACCATTCTACAATAATGGAGAAGATCCATTATACCAACATTATGCTCAACATTCAATTAATAACAGAGAAAATTCCTTCCCCAAAGCAGGGGACTACCACATTATCTCCAGTTTATATTAAGCACCTCAGCTCAGATACCAACAACAATATTGGAGCATTCAACTCATTACGATATTGTGGGACAATAAAATCTAAAATCCCTCTCTCTGAAAACGTCAGATAAAAATCTCTCTGATAAAAATCTGGAATACGTTTTTTGAATGCTACTCCTACCACTGTATCACCCTAAAACAGCAGGAAATGAACCTTAAGGCCAGCTGATAGAAAACCTCTGTAAGATCAGCTACACTGACACTAAGCTACACACCACACAGAGCAACACAAGCCTCCAGCGCTCTCAGAAAGTGAAACCTAATCTTCACTCCACACAAACCGCTCTGAAAATTGAAAACAGGGCACAGAGAAGACATCATACACTGCTACAGAATTTATGGAAGAGATTAATCCAACACTAAAACTACAGCAAGAACAATAATTATGAAATGCAACCAAAAAAAACAGAGTGCTGATGTAGATACAAAATCATCTCCAGTGCCCTGAAGAAAAATCTCGGAGTAATATGAACATACCACATTCATTTTTCTTTTCATTGTAAAAAAAAATACACTGATGTAATGTAGGAATAATGCATATTACTAATAATGGACCACTGTTTAGACCACTGTTAAAACATCATGGATAGCGTTGCAGTAAACATTGTGAAAGAGCAAAGTTTAATATCGTTAGCTGATAGACACAGACCAGCGACATAGGCATATACACATATATGTAGACATAGACTATACACATAATTGAAATAAACGTGTAGTGATGATTTGGAAAATTCATTAAAGCTACACATTCTGATCAGACCGAGTTTACTGCCAGCAATTGGTTATCAGATATGCAGGCATATGCAGATTATTAAATATGTTCTTCCCTTTGTGATCAGTGATAACAAAGGGAAGTAGGGGAAAAGAACAGTCCAGACTCGATTGAGAGAAAGACTTTGACCCGGTGTCACCGCCTGTTTCAAGAGCAAGGTAAATCTGAATATTTTTCAGACCTAATTAAACACGTTCAAATCTTGTACTCATGTCCTCAAGAGAGAGCTGCCCCCAACATTAAGGCAGGAGCAAGAGGCAGTGGTGTCCATTCTCCCACAGTCATTTACATCAGTCTTCAACCAACCGCACAATTAATGAGACAGAGCCCAAATTAAAAGGCATTAATATAAATGGAAAGGAACATAAAATCTGACTTAAAGCGCATGATGTTCTGTTGTATCCTGCACATCCTAGTATCACATCAAATGAAAGGTTTTAATATTTATGGATCCTACTCTGGGTTTAAATGTTGGAAAAACGGAAGGATTTCCTATAAGTTTATTCAAAGCTAAACAGATAAGCGTTCATTCCCTGTTTAGTCGTCCAGAAAAAAAGATATTTAGAAATGAACACTTCCACTAAACCCTCTTTGAAAAGTAAATTGCACCGTTTTAATCCAATCAACAACCGACGCTGAAGCTGGTCAACATTACCCCTAACACTCATTGAAAGAATTAAAACTGTAAAGGTGAATGTGACACTACAATAAATCATACGAAAAAATAAATCTTTAGCTCGCGCGGGCATCCGCGTCTCGAGCAGCAACAGTGATTTTCTTGCCATTTCCAAACTAATTTATTTATCCAGTTTGTATACATGTAATACACTTTTGTCTGATTAAAATGATTAAATACACACATTCAGAGTGAATATAAAATATTTAGTCTTCTGTACATGTATGTCGGGTAAGGGCCGTATATGGCACATGGCAGCATCTAGATCGATATCTACGTCACACCTGTTGCTTCCTGGCAGCGAACGTTCGGCTCATTCTTTGACACTGTGTAACGCGGTTACAGGCTTCTGTGTTTAAAGAAATTATTTAGATTGCACACTACGCAATTCTTGCGTGACTTATTGGAAATTACAGAACACTTGTAAATATCTTAGAATTTTCGGAAGTGTCGAATCGCTGAAACTCTTCTGGACTTTATCTACTTGACTTGATGCTATTTAATGCCACCATTTTCTTCAACTTCCGTGATGAGTCTAGCGACTAACAATCAGACATAAAAGCATATGTAAGTTTAAACGTGTTCTCCATTTTAAACAAGCCACCCATAACACTCCACTTTTTAATAATTTTATCTATTCTTACTTTGCAGACCTAATTATTCGCACCGCTCTCCAGCATTTTAACAATTGACTTCTGAAATGGCGACTGTTCAAGTTGCTGCCAAAATACTTTTAATTTCGCTTTCTCATGAACACGTATAGCCTTCCGTTTGGACTTTACACGCTTGACACCGCC
Source organism: Megalops cyprinoides (assembly GCF_013368585.1). Taxonomy (NCBI): domain Eukaryota; kingdom Metazoa; phylum Chordata; class Actinopteri; order Elopiformes; family Megalopidae; genus Megalops; species Megalops cyprinoides. Next base: position 4,404,364 of record NC_050583.1, on the reverse strand, counting down.
TTCTCTAAGAGCCTAACTCCTATAGCATCACTGATTCGCCTATCCATAAAACTGAATATGCTGTATGTCTCAATGCCGCAGTAGCGTACGGAGCTAACATCAGAACATCACACTGTAGCACTTACAGATTATCGGTATTTTCCGTTATGTTATATCAAAAACTGCAGATAACTGAGACTAGTTGTGAAACGGCTGTCAGCTCGCTTGATCGGGATATTTTCATGCGATTCTAAGCAATTTAGATTCAGCGCAAACCTTTGGGACATTCATTTGCTACCTTTAAAGACAATAAAATCAAATTCGATTTTGACAAGGGGAGTTGTCAGTGTTTTAAAACTTTCGAAAAGCATTTGTCACCTTTTACCGCAGCATGAATTAGGCCTACTGCCCGGTGCACTAAAATGGATGTATTGTTTAACAGACAGTACATTTGTGAAAATCACCGAGAAACGGTTAAAACGCTGCGATCAGAGGCACAGCGAGGGTAGCACAGGAATGTGGCGCATCACCTGTTCTTTTTTATTCTTTTACCACTTATTTGTTGTTTATCTTATTCTTACACGATCTCCCACCATGCTGTAGCGGCATCTCCCGCAGCACATTCAGTAGTCAGCAGATTCCCCGTTATGAGGGAGAAGGGCTTCTTTATTTTTAGTTCTGGCCAGGGCATCCCTTAGTCTGTTCGAAATCAAAATTGGGGGGGGGGGGGGGGGGCATTTAATTCTTTCCTCGTATTCGTTGATTCTATAACTGGTGTGATAAATTGCCGTCTCATTGGGTGTAATTTTGAGCCACACTGCAGGGGGCGCTGTTTCTGCTCATCAGCTAGCTGAACTCTCTGGCGGGAGCAGGATCGCGCTCGCGCGCACGTTTACTGTAGTTTGTTTCCGCGAGCTCCAAGCTTGCAGTTGAAAGAAATCCAGTGACAAACTGATGTGAATCGCCTGCCCCGATACCGAGCTTTAGATGCGAAATTATTGTGTAAAGCACAACGAAGAAATATATGAATAGTTTGTTGCCTGTCCGGCTAGTGTCAGTCATTCTAGCTAATTGGTTGCTAACCTGCGTCTCCCTCTCTATTATTTCTGTGCTAAATAATTGTTGATGCGCAGCACTAATAGTGAAAATGAATGAAATGAAGTAACGGTGTGCACACCTTGACTTGTACCTTTTTTTTAATGCCGCACGGATGTTTCAGGCAGATCCTTTCTTCAGACCGCTTTTCTGGCAGTCATGTCAACGCATTGTTTCCTTTATGTTCAGCACTAGTAGCGATAGTAATCTTTCTATGCATTTGGGTGGATTTTCTTATTGTTTGTGGTTATGGTGTGTGGAATGTTTGGTCAATACATGTGGCTGACAGTGAGACGTTAATGGCCTATTGCTGTGGGTAATTGTTGCCTACAATATTTGCTCTGACGCGATTCATTTCCGTATCATCTCTCCATTTACGCATCCGCGTGAATTTAGTAATAATTCATGATGCCTGTGTGTGGCAGAGGCTCATGATGTGGCAGCCCTCATGGCAATGTATACCTAGGCTGTGCGTAGTTGTTGCCTGCGTAATTGTTGTGAGGTTATACAGTATTGTGTACAGAGTGCCATCCTCCTCCTCCTCCTCCTCCCCTTCCTAAACATAACCTTCTAACACCAATATTAGATAAAAACGTGATATACTGTGAAACCGCCAGAATGTTTAAAAATACCGTGATACAAATTTTTGGTCATACCGCCCAACACTAACGTGAATATAAGCGTCAGGTATATTGCCTTGGAATTGTGTGCACTGTAAGAGATCTCGTTCATTGTGACATATTTTTAGCTCACACAACTTCAGTTTGAGATGAAAATATACTTAAATTTATACATACCTGATTCGCTCACATATTGAAAATAAGTGAAAATTGTTAAAAAAAAAAAAAAGAAAAGTGTATTAACGAAAAAAACCCACATACGTTTTTTTCAACACACATTGGGCTAACGGTTAGCATTTAGACGTTTCCCTTTCCGTATTTGCATGGTAAAATGTAAATGTAAACACTTTTAGGGGCATAAAGCAGACTGCTGAACGAGTGGCTTAATGTCACAATGCAATTAAACCAGTAGGAAGGATGACGTGACTCACGTGGGAGAGCGAGTCAACAGGTGCTGAAATCTGAAAGGAGACAAATCTAGCAGGGGGAACCGAGTCTGATCCTATGCCTGTCATACAGAGGATGAAACCCAGCCAGTAAACATTTCACAATGAGGATGTTCTACCCCCCCCATCTCTACCTCCATACAACTGTGCAATTCCACTGTGCACTTTAAGTAGTTTTTAAAAGGTCATATTTACTGCAAGTTTTTCTTTATATTTAAAAATGTGTCTTTTAAATTTGTATTTTATTGTATCTTATAATGTTGTGTGCCTATGTATTGTGTTTATATAAATGTTCCACAGTGCACTGTAGTTGCAGACCACCTACAATTTTGTTGTACCCCACCGTGCAATGACAGTCTATTCTGATTCTGATTGTAGCAACAAAGGGTTTCACCTTGGGTAAATCACAACCTTCTAATATCGTTCAAGAAAAGTTCAGATGAAACAATACATTAAAACACCTTTCACAACTTTTTCCACTTAACCAATAATTTAGTGAATTGGTTTGTGCATGCCTGTATGGTGTGTCCACCACAAAATTGTGGCACTGCTGTAGTAGTTTCAGCTTTTGGTGCAACCAAATACTGATTCCCAGTAACTCTGCAAAAGGTGAAGGGCCACAACTTGTATACAACACTGATTCCCACAATGTTAAACTACAAGAAATAAAGTTGTTTGTGTTGCCTCTCACATTTTGGTAACATTTACTAAGCACAGAGAAAAACACTAGTACACAACATACAAAAATGTGCAATTTAAAACCATTCTGCAATAATGTACCAAGTCCATTATACAAATATATTCAGCATTCAGATAATTAGTAACAGCTATAAATTCTTTCCCTGAGGCAGGAGACTCCCACATTATCTCCAGTTTATATTAAGCACCTCAGCTCAGACAATATCGGAGCTTAACATGTTACAATAATGTGGGACAATACACCAACTTTGGCCATCAAAACTAAACATGCAGTGGCAGTATTTGATACACTGAAAAATAAACTAAAATATCCAATAAAAATCTGGAGTAAGTTTTGCGAATGCTAATCCTACCAATGTATCACCCTAAAATGTGCACTGCAAGAGTTCGCTTTTACTTTTCCACATACATTTGGCTCCTCGCGAATTCAGTTTAAAACAGCATTACACACGCATCTAATTCAGGTGGTCACTCTGCCGTCATACAACCCCTGTACACGCCGCAAATTTTTATCTGCATCACACAACTCTTGCTTACTGTCAGGACACAGGCACGGACTCAGACGCGGACCACGAGTGCTCCAATTCCAGGCGTTTATTAACCGAATCGTCAAACAAGCAGGCAGTCCAAAACAGGCAGGGTCAAAAATACCTGGTAAGCAATCCAAGGGCAAAACAAGGATCAAAACAGCAACAGGCAGGGTCAAACCGTGAAGGCAGGCAGATCAGGCAATCAGGACAGAAGGGCAGGCAAAGACCAGCAAAATCCAAACAGAGAAACAGGTGAGAAACGAGACAGGCAGAAACACTGAAATGATCTGGCAAACAACACAGAGACAAGCAGGGTAGATATAGGGCTGGGCTGATTAGGAGATGGGAAGCAGGTGTGCAGGCAGGCAGGTGGAGACAGTCAGGTGGGCGGAGACAGGGCGGAGAGCGGGGCAGGGCTAGAACACAAGGAAAACAAAAGCACATGGACAGGGAAAAAACAAAAACACAACAGCTAGGGGGCGGGAGCCCTGACACTTCCTGCTTTGCTTCCAAGCAGACGTTGCCCGTATGCCCTGATCTAGGACCAGTCTGTTGTTTCTCTTTTAATTGTTACGGATAGCAGTGTATCTGGAGAATCTGATCCTAGATCAGCACTTAAGGACAACTCATTCCTTGCAACGTCCTAACAAGTGAACGTTTAACTCCTGTAGTTTTTCAGCAAACAGCGGTTGCAATCTATCATAGCTAATACACGTACCCTATGGAAAGGTTGAACATAGGGCACTTTAGCTCATAACATAGCTACGCTGAAGTAATGATAAATGTTACAGTTTCAGAGCATCCACCCTTAAAAGAACAACCCCTACTGGTTTATAAATCAGATTACGCTTTCAAATTCGGTATTGTGTTCTCTATCGGTCATCTTCCATTGCTATTGAGACCATCACATCTTAAATAGCTCTAAATTTCGGCGGAATGTATCGCCTTTTGGATCTGGTGGATTTCTCTATGACATTCGCTCCCACCATTTTGTTCTTTCTGAATTCCCCTTTTCAATCGAGCTATGTACCAATCACCTGTCAAACAACGGAACAAGAACAGGTGTTAACGTTGTTAGGAAGCGGTTTCATTTAGTCTCCCATTACAAAAGAAACTTCCTAAGACATTTAGATTCATTTTGATGCAGAAATAATTATTGCCTCAAACAGATCTTACCCCGGCGCCGCAGCTTTAAAACAAACGTCCCCTGAAATGGTGACTGTTAAAAAAAACCTTCGGTTTTGTTTTGTAAAAGCATTCTGATAACTGATAAGCGCACTGTAACTGTTTATTAGAACCACACACGCGTACACTGTGTTAAAGACAGAAACTCTCACACTACTTTTTTGGCCACTTGATGGACTAACAGTCAGCTTTTTGTGGTTTTCATTCCTTATTTGCACGGTAAAATGTAAATGTAAAAACTTGTAGAGGCACAAAGCAGACTGCTAAAGGAGTGGCTGTTGGTGATGTTTCGGCGTAATTAAAACCACATCACTGAAAATATAATATTGCCTCCGTATCAGAATCCGTTCCCCTGGGGTGAAGGTGAAGCTGAAGGTTACGGTTAGCGTTAAGGTTAAATGACCCCTTTGGACGCAGTAGGAAGGAGGGCGTAACTGGCGTCGGAGAGCGATTAAACAGGTGCTGAAATCTGAAAGGAGCCAAAACTAGCAGGGGGAACCAGATCTGATCCAACGACTATCATACTCGATGTAAAAAATAAATTAACAACGCCCCAGTCGATCAAGCGGAGCTTTACACCGCTATACGGTGATGTAGTTTTGCAATATGAGCTAAGGATGCTAAGAGCAAAGAGCGGAAAGCTGAGGCTGAAACCCAGCGAGCAAACATTTCACTGTGGAGATGTTCTAGCAATATTTTTTTGCCTCAGTTCAACCACAACCTCATGATAAAGAAATGTTCAGATAAAACAACAGCATTCTGAAATACGTTTCAGCAACTTTTCCACCGTACCAATAAGTTTTTGAATTTGTTTGTGAATGGTGTGTCCAACACAAACTGTGGCAATGCTGTTGCAGTTTTAGCTTTTACTGCAACCAAACACTGATTTCCAGTAATGCTGCAAAATGGAAAAGGTCGAACTTCTACACAACACTGTGACATTGCGATTACCATAATGTTCAGCTACTGCAATATGGTTGTGTTTGTGTTGCCTCTCATATTTTGGCAACACCTATTAAGGACAGAAAAACAGAAGTACACAACATACAAAACTTGTGTAATTATAAATCATTCTGTAATAATGGGGAAGGTCCATTACATGAACATTATGCTCAGCATTCAAATCATTAATAACAGCAATGAATTCTTTCCCCAAAGCAGGGGACTCCCACAGTATATGCACTTTATATTAAGCACCTCAGCTCAGATACCATCAATAGTACTGGAGCATTCAACTCATTACAATAATGTGGGACAATAAATCAGCTCTGGCCATCAAAATTCTTTAATGAAAAAAAAAAAACAAAAACACACAGTGACACTAATCAATATATATATAAAAATAATCTAAAATCCATCTCTCGGAAAATTTTTTATAAAAATCTGGAATACGTTTTTTGAATGCTACTCCTACCACTGTATCACCCTAAAACAGCAGGAAATGAACCGTAAAGCCAGCTGATAGAAAACCTCTCTCAGATCAGCTACACTGACACTAAGCTACACACCACACAGTAACAACACAAGCCTCCAGCGCTCTCAGAAAGTGAAACCTAATCTTCACTCCACACAAACCGCTCTGAAAATTGAAAACAGAGCACAGAGAAAACATCATACAGTGCTACAGAATTTAAAGAAGAGATTAATCCAACACTAAAACTACAGCAAGAACAATAATGATGAAATGCAAGCAAAAAACCACAGTGCAGATGTAGATACAAAATCATCTCCAGTGCCCTGAAGAAAAATCTCGGAGTAATATGTCATATCATATCAATCATATTCATTTTTCTTTTCCTTGTAAAAAAAATCCACTGAGGTAATGTAGGAATAATGTATATTACTAATGGACCACTGTTAAAACATCAAGGATAGCCTTGCAGCAAACATTGTGAAAGAGCAAAGTTTAATATCGTTAGCTGATAGACACAGACCAGCGATATAGGCATATACGCATATATGTAGACAGACTATACACATAATTGAAATAATCGTGTAGTGATGATTTGGAAAATTCATTAAAGATACACATTCCGATCAGACCGAGTTTACTGCTAGCAATCGGTTATCAGATATGCAGACATATGCAGATTATTAAATATGTTCTTAAATATGTTCTTCCCTTTGTGATCAGTGATAAAAAAGGGAAGTAGGGGAAAAGAACAGTCCAGACTCTCGATTCAGAGAAAGCCTTTGACCCGGTGCCACCGCCTGTTTCAAGAGCAAGGTAAATCTGAATATTTTTCAGACCTAATTAAACAGGTTCAAATCTTGTACTCATGTCCTCAAGAGAGAGCTGCCCCCAGCTCTTTGAAAAGTAAATTGCACCGCTTTAATTCAATCAACAACCGACGCTGCAGCTGGTCAACATTACCCCTAACACTCATTGAAAGAATTAAAACTGTAAAGGTGAATGTGACACTACAATAAATCATACGAAAAAATAAATCTTTAGCTGGCGCGGCCACCCGCATCTCGAGCAGCAACAGTGATTTTCTTGCTATTTACAATTTTCAAACTAATTTATTTATCCAGTTTGTATACATGTAATACACTTTTATCTGATGAAATAATTAAATACACACATTCAGAGTGAATATAAAATATTTAGTCTTCTGTACATGTATGTCGGGTAAGGGCCGTATTTGGCAAATAGCAGCATCTAGATCGATATCTACGTCACACCTGTTGCTTCCTGACAGCGAACGTTCGGCTCATTCTTTGACACCGTGTAACGCGGTTACAGGCTTCTGTGTTTAAAGAAATTATTTAGATTGCACACTACGCAATTCTTGCGTGACTTATTGGAAATTACAGAACACTTGTAAATATCTTAGAATTTTCGGAAGTGTCGAATCGCTGAAACTCTTCTGGACTTTATCTACTTGACTTGATGCTATTTAATGCCACCATTTTCTTCAACTTCCGTGATGAGTCTAGCGACTAACAATCAGACATAAAAGCATATGTAAGTTTAAACGTGTTCTCCATTTTAAACAAGCCACCCATAACACTCCACTTTTTAATAATGTTATCATATTCTTACCTTGCAGACCTAATTATTCGCACCGCTCTCCAGCATTTTAACAATTGACTTCTGAAATGGCGACTGTTCAAGTTGCTGCCAAAATACTTTTAATTTCGCTTTCTCATGAACATGTATAGCCTTCCGTTTGGACTTGACACACTTGACACCGCCTTCTCTAAGAGCCTAACTCCTATAGCATCACTGATTCGTCTATCCATAAAACTGAATATGCTGTATGTCTCAATGCCGCAGTAGCGTACGGAGCTAACATCAGAACATCAGTCACCAGTTTCAGTCATTCTAGCTAATTGGTTGCTAACCTGCGTCTCCCTCTCTATTATTTCTGTGCTTAATAATTGTTGATGCGCAGCACTAATAGTGAAAATGAATGAAATGAAGTAACGGTGTGCACACCTTGACTTGTAACTTTTTTTTTTTTAATGCCGCACGGATGTTTCAGGCAGATCCTTTCTTCAGCCCGCTTTTCTGGCAGTCATGTCAACGCATTGTTTCCTTTATGTTCAGCACTAATAGCGATAGTAATCTTTCTATGCATTTGGGTGGATTTTCTTATTGTTTGTGGTTAAGGTGTGTGGATTGTTTGGTCAATACATGTGGCTGACAGTGAGACGTTAATGGCCTATTGCTGTGGGTAATTGTTGCCTCACGTAGGCCTACAATATTTGCTCTGACGCGATACATTTCCGTATTATCTCTCCATTTATGCATCCCCCCCCACCCAATTGCTTGTTTTAGATAGATTAGATAAATACGATCAATCTTAAAACAAGCAATTGCAACATGCCATTGGGACAGTTATGATGGTCTTTGTTTTGGAAATGAGTGAAACACTTTTAATTTGTACAGTAAGAAATAAAATAAACTTTAGTGATTCCTGTGCTGTGAAGTAAAGCCGAAACCATTCACATACACAGAACTGTCATCACTGTAGCCAAACCAGAAAGGAGGCAAAGAACAAACCCATCCTAGTCGGAGCTTCTGAAGGAATCTGTACAGCCCCTGCATACCCCCCCCCCCCCCCCCCAACCTCACTGCACAGCTCCTGCATACCCCCCCAACCTCACTGCACAGCTCCTGCATACCCCCCCCCCCAACCTCACTGCACAGCCCCTGCATACACCCCCCCCCCAACCTCACTGCACAGCCCCTGCATACCCCCCCCTCCCCCCAACCTTACTGCACAGCTCCTGCATACCCCCCCAACCTCACTGCACAGCTCCTGCATACCCCCCCAACCTCACTGCACAGCTCCTGCATACCCCCCTCCCCCCAACCTTACTGCACAGCTCCTGCATACCCCCCCAACCTCACTGCACAGCTCCTGCATACCCCCCTCCCCCCCAACCTCACTGCACAGCTCCTGCATACCCCCCCAACCTCACTGCACAGCTCCTGCATACCCCCCCAACCTCACTGCACAGCTCCTGCATACCCCCCCCCAACCTCACTGCACAGTTCCTGCCTACCCCCCTCCCCCCCAACCTCACTGCACAGCTCCTGCATACCCCCCCAACCTCACTGCACAGCTCCTGCATACCCCCCCAACCTCACTGCACAGCTCCTGCATACCCCCCCCCCCCAACCTCACTGCACAGCTCCTGCATACCCCCCCCCCACCTCACTGCACAGCTCCTGCATACCCCCCCAACCTCACTGCACAGTTCCTGCCTACCCCCCTCCCCCCCAACCTCACTGTGCAGCTCCTGCATACCCCCCCCGCCCAACCTCACTGCACAGCTCCTGCATACCCCCCCCCAACCTCACTGCACAGCTCCTGCATACCCCCCCAACCTCACTGCACAGCTCCTGCATACCCCCCCCAACCTCACTGCACAGTTCCTGCATACCCCCCCAACCTCACTGCACAGTTCCTGCATACCCCCCCCCCCCAACCTCACTGCACAGCTCCTGCATACCCCCCCCAACCTCACTGCACAGCTCCTGCATACCCCCCCAACCTCACTGCACAGTTCCTGCCTACCCCCCTCCCCCCCAACCTCACTGTGCAGCTCCTGCATACCCCCCCAACCTCACTGCACAGCTCCTGCATACCCCCCCAACCTCACTGCACAGCTCCTGCATACCCCCCCCAACCTCACTGCACAGTTCCTGCATACCCCCCCCACCCCCAACCTCACTGCACAGCTCCTGCATACCCCCCCCCCAACCTCACTGCACAGCTCCTGCATACCCCCCCCACCCCCAACCTCACTGCACAGCTCCTGCATACCCCCCCCCCAACCTCACTGCACAGCTCCTGCATACCCCCCCCAACCTCACTGCACAGCTCCTGCATACCCCCCCAACCTCACTGCACAGCTCCTGCATACCCCCCCCCAACCTCACTGCACAGTTCCTGCATACCCCCCCCCCAACCTCCATAAAATCTCACTGATTAACCTAAAATCGAAGAGAAAGATCTTTTTGGTATGTTAAGGCCTTTATATTATTTCTAAGTACAGATTTTTTGTTATTATGAAATGCACTCAGACATTCATCCACAGTCATGTGGAGGCCTGGATTGTAAAGAAAAGGTCATCGCTGAACCCACTTGTCCCATACATTCCCTATTGCTGTGAGTTTGTCACACTCTTGTCGGCCCTGCCTTGTTTCTCTATCATCAAAGCGTATGACACGGGAGAAAAGATGAAATTTCTGTAGAGACATAGTTGCTGGAGATATTGCCCTTCCAGTGTCAGCATTCCAAAGGCTTGCTGTTGCTTCGCCTTTTGACTTGTAAACTCCTGCCAAAATGAGCAACCCAATATAGGCTTGCAAGTGGGTCACATCCAAGTCTTTCCAACTGCCCCCATACACACACCTCCCCTCCAGGTTTGTCATCTCCAGTATATTCTTTTCAATTGATTATCAAGAGCTCAAAAGCTGATTTTATGTCTTGGGCATGGCTGACAGCGTATCTGGTGGGGCCTGAAACCATCCTGATAACATTAGCAGCACTAAGTCTACCCTGTCATTCAAGTGGGGAGAGGGACCATAATAACTTTCCATTTTTTGCAGGTAACATGCCTTCTGGTGGTTGAGAAACAGGAGGGTCAACACTTAGAGTCTCATTCTCATCAGAGGAGGATGTCTCATAATCAGGGTCCTCCTCAACGTTATCCTCTGTCTCATGTACAGTCTCCTCTATTCCACTCTCACTGGCAAACAGCTGTGGCAAAACCTCATTGGCAGAAAACTTTTGCATGGAGTTCATTTTCAAAGAGAGAGCACACACCGCACCAAGAGGAATGGTTTTGAAGGATGCTGTGCAAGCTTTTATATGTTTGCTCCTCCCCTACTGTCATGCGCAGACACAGGTGTGGGAACCATAGTTCCCCTCCCTCACAGCACGGGAAATATCAAAGCTCTCATGGAAATTATGTTTTCCCCTCCCCCATCTCATGTGAACTGTCCGTGGTTCTCGCACTACTACAGGCATTATTATGATAGGTTTTGGCCCTAAAACAGAGGGAAGTCTTATATTACATTATAAAATTATATTATAAAATTGCATGTTGCAGTGTCCTCAATATCATCCAAAACAAACAAAACAAATGTGTGTAAAATGTTGATATTTCTTATATGTTTTATATTGATAAAACAGCCTGGGGTCAAATTGACCCCAAACAACACCAATGCGTACAACATGAGTACAGGGCATTAAAAACATATCATCACGTTAATTTTGTGTTTACCCAGTTGTCCCTATAAAATTAGAAAAAGTCATTAAATATGAAGCAAAAAAAAATGATGTTGAGCATTTATTTAGAGACGTTAAACATTGAATGGGGTCAAATTGACCCCAAATATAACAGGAGGGTTAAGTTTAAACTTGACCTCCATTTTAAACAACCCACCCCATAACACTCCACTTAAAAAAACGTGTTATTCATATTCTTACCAGAACTTGCAGTACTAATTGTTAGTATCGGTCTCCAACATTTTAAGACTTGGCTTCTGAAATGGCGACTGTTCAAGTTGCAGCCAAAATACTTTTAATTTCGTTTTCTGATGAACGTGTATAGGCTACCGTTTGGCTCTGACACAATTGACACCGCCTTCTTTAAGGACGTAACTCCGACAGCATCATTGATTCGTATATCCATATAACTGAATATATGTCCCAATGCCGCAGTAGCGTGCGGAGTTAACGTTATCTCATTCTCATTTTAAGACTGATTTTAGCTATTACAGACTTATCAGTATTTTGCGAGTTATATCAAAAGCTGCAGATAACTGAGACTAGTGAAACGGCTGTCACCTCGCTTTACCGGGATATTTTCATGCGATTCTAAGCAATTTAGATTCAGCGCAAACCTTTGAGACATTCATTTGCCATTTTAGAGACTATAAGATCAAATTAGATTTTTACAGGGGGAGTTGTCATTATTTTAAAACTTTCGAAAAGCATTTGTCACCTTTAACCACAATATGAATTACTGTCCGGTGCACTAAAATGCATGTACTGTTTAACAGACAGTACATTTGTGAAAATCGCTGAGAAACGGTCAACACCCTCCGAAGTTCCGAACGCAGGTACAGGAGGGTAGCACAGGAATCTAGCGCATCACCTGTTCTTTTTTATTCTTTTACCACTTATTTATCTTATTCTTACACGATCTCCCACCATGCTGTAGCTGCATCTCCCGCAGGACATTCAGAAGTCAGCAGATTCCCCGTTATGAGGGAGAACGGCTTCTTCAGACGCATACAGGAAGAATAAGTGTCAAACCTCCCCTTCCTAAACATACCCTTGTAACACCAATATTAGATAAATAAGATCATTTTTAAAACAAGAAATTGCAACATTCCATTGGGACAGTTATGATGGTCTTTATTTTGGGAATGAGTGACAACACTTTTAATGTGTAGTTCCTGCATACCCCCCCCCCCCCCCCCCCCCCCCCATCCTCACTGCACAGCTCCTGCATACCCCCCCAACCTCACTGCACAGTTCCTGCCTACCCCCCTCCCCCCCAACCTCACTGTGCAGCTCCTGCATACCCCCCCAACCTCACTGCACAGTTCCTGCATACCCCCCCCCAACCTCACTGCACAGCTCCTGCATACCCCCCCCCCCAACCTCACTGCACAGTTCCTGCATACCCCCCCCAACCTCACTGCACAGCTCCTGCATACCCCCCCCAACCTCACTGCACAGTTCCTGCATATCCCCCCCTCCAACCTCACTGCACAACTCCTGCATACCTCCTGCAGCCCCACTGCGCAGACCCTGGTCTAAACGCTGTCCCTCCTGGGTCTCAGAGCAGAATGAGCAGATCTACAGACACGCTCACAGACTCAGCGCAGGGTGGGTGATGTAGAGCAAAGAGCCCCATAGGCTGCCAGATTCCAGGGGAGAACAGAGGAGCACAGAAAGACTGTCCCTCCTTTGGAAAGAGAGGCGTTTCTAACGGGAATTCCTCACACACCAACACAGCGCAGTGCAGACACTGCCTGCACATCTGCCCCTCAGCACCCTGCACCACTGCTGCAGTAACAGCCTGGCTGATCTGGGAACAGAGAGAGTGATGCTCTGACTGATGTGGGAACAGAGAGAGAGTGATGCTCTGGCTGATCTGGGAACAGAGAGAGTGATGCTCTGACTAATCTGGGAACAGAGAGAGAGTGATGCTCTGGCTGATCTGGGAACAGAGAGAGTGATGCTCTGACTGATCTGGGAACAGAGAGAGAGTGATGCTCTGGCTGATCTGGGAACAGAGAGAGTGATGCACTGACTGATTTGGGAACAGAGAGAGTGATGCTCTGACTGATCTGGGAACAGAGAGAGTGATGTGCTGACTGACCTGAGAACAGAGAGAGTGATGCACTGACTGATCTGGGAACAGAGGGAGTGATGATCTGACTGTTTTAGGAGAGATAGAGTGATGCTGACAGATGCTGCTTTCTTCCTGTACAGTGTGTTTGAACATCCACCTCCTCCATGTGTTTAAGGCAGTGCTGCCCAAACTCAGTTCAGCCAATGTCTTACTCATCTCAATCTCTTACACAGTCAAACTAATACAGTACATGCATTTAAATGCCTCCATGATTATTTGTCTTTAAAGTGGTTTAAAAAGACAGGCAGGTGTTAAACAGGTGTTCACACTTTCAGTGTTTAGGACAGTGGTTCTCAACTCCGGTCCTGGGGACCCACTGCCCAGTATGTTTTAGATACTTCCCTGCTCCAAAACCCCTGATTCAAATGATCAGCTTGTTATCAAGCAGCTGCAGCAGTTAATACCCAGTTGATCATTTGAATCAGGTGTGTTGGAGCAGGCAGGCATCTAAAACATGCTGGGCAGTGGGTCCCCAGGACCAGAGGACATCACTCAGTCCAGCAAATAAACCCAATTCATGACCACATGACACATCCCTTTATTACATGGGCCATCTGACAGATGATCTGATTGATTAGCTGATTAGCTAGTCCTCCAATAAACCTTCTACATATATGCACACAATGCGGCCTTACAGGGCAGGTGGAAATGGGTAATTCACCCTCCTGATCAATGAGCAGCTCATTCACATGCGGGGAACTTGCAGTTTCAGCTGGAGGGAAACCCCGGCACAGGACCCCTGTGAGGGTGGATCTGGCTCAGAGAGATGGCACTTCCCGAAGGACGAGGATCCTGCCCTCAGCAGAACCAAACGGGACACGGAGAGGCGTTTCGGTAAAGCTCGTTACAAAGACCAGAAACATTACTTCCCACAGCCTTGGGTATGAATCTGAGCTGCTGAGATCACTGCATCTTTCTGCAGCTGCACTCTTCTCACCTCTTCAGTGTGGCAGCCATGTGTTCTGGGCCCTATTCAGTAGCACAGGAGGCAGCAGTGTAGCAGAGTGGAAAGGAGCAGGACTCGTAACCGCAAGGTTGCAGGTTTGATTCCTGCCGGGGCACTGCTGCTGTACCCTTGGACAAGGTACATAACCCAGAATTGCCTCAGTAAATATCCAGCTATATAACATGAAAAAATTGTATCTTATGCAAGTCACTCTAGACACGAGGGTCTACTATAGGACTTCTTTTAGGAATTCCTATAATACTGTGCATATGACAACAATTCTCAGTCTGAAACACTCAGGTGACTGAGGTGACAGTTCACCTCTTCCGATTTGATTGGACAACCCATCCAGCTGATCACATTTTCAAAACCTCCTTTCACGACATAGTCATTAACTGTTCATGCCACATAACCGCACCTCCTTGTTGTTGCCCGTGAGCTTGACCGTGTCCAGCTTCAGCAGCTTCATCAGGCTGCTCTGTGTGTCACAGACTGCTGCTGTTTCCTCACAGGCTTTTATCCAGTGATGCTGTGATGATCAGTTACGCTTCCTGCTGCTCTCACATGGACAAGGCCACTTTCAGCAATGAGCTCCACTCACTACCAAACATTAAAAGCATTAAGTGATTCAGAAGAACAGCTCTTATCATTTTAAACAGGTCTGTGTGAGAGGCAGGGGTTTAATGTGAAATTACCACAGGGAACTACAGCCACAGTGAAAGCAATGAGCATTTATTGACATGCTTTGTCCATCATGCTGTTTACAGTTTTTTTTCCCTGGAAATGACCTCTAGCCTTTTTGAGATCAGATTTTTATTCTGCAATTAATACAAAACAGCAGTAATAAGACAGACACCCCTGAGTTTTTCATTTAAGAGTTCTTTATAAGAGCAGTATCAGAACATATGACAGAAACATTTTTAAAGGTCCATGATGCAGGTTTGTTCATTGCAATGCATAGAGAGCCAAAGGCAGAGGGCCCTGCTGTCTGTCACTGGGCATCTCCTGACAGGAGAGGGCAAACCTGGTGCAGGTGGATCCAGTGCTGCTTCTGGATCTTCATCATCTCCCCACCAACCTAAACAGCCCTCATCTGTAACCCCGACTTCTTTGCTGTAATATCATTGTGCTGAGGGTGAACTTCTTGGAGGGTCGTGGCTTTAAGGCCTGCACTGTTCCTCCACATACTCTGATTTGATGTAGAAGGAGTGAGAATGGCGCAGGGTGGTGAGTGATATAGTTGCTGGATAGTTTTTTTACCAGACCTGCACTGCACTCTCAAATATCAGGGCTGAAGACACAGAGCCCTTCAACACCAGCAGGTGCTTTACATATAGAGTCACTGAAGATCCACTCCAGGGGTTTGTGATCAGTTACGAGGGTAAATGGGGCTCCATAGAAGTGTGAAGTCAGACCCACCACACAACAGCAAGAGCCTCTTGAGCCTCTTGAAAGACAGCGTTTGTAAGTGTTTCTGTTCTACAGTGGAGAGAGCCCGGCTGGCAGAACGAGGTTGAACGAGCGCTGCTCCTGATCCAAACGGACTTGAGTCACCAGCCAATTCATTCATGTTTTCTGGGACAAAGTATGTCATAACCGCATCACTAACGAAATGCTGTTTAATGTTGTCAAGGGCAACGTGGAGTTCCTGTGGCCACTCCCACTTGGAGGCGTTCTTCGTCAGTTCTCTGAAAGGTTGGCTGAGTGTGGAGAAGTCCTTAATGAAACAGCACTACAGTTCACCATGCCCACTCCGTTACTACATTACACACTCACATCCTGGCCACCACATATTTGAGCTCCTTCCTTTCAGCAGGCACTTAAAATCACTACCCACCAAAGCAAGCCGACACTGGAATAGCGTCTTCCCACACGCCATCATACTCTTGAACTGCTAAACTAGTGACTCACAGTGCAATAGGTGTACAACTATAGTTGTACGTATCCATAGCCTACACTCAGGTACACTTTATCTAACGCGCACTGTGCAATAGCTATATATGACACAGTGCAATATCTGTCTACAACAAATTGTTGTACAGACCCACAGCCTGCACTCCTGTACATGATAACTTAGTGTGCAGAAGCTGTTCATTTATTGTACAGTATCTGTTCATATTTATTTTTATATAGCTCATTCTTTCCATCCTTAACACCATTCCATGTGTGTGTCCTGCACTACTCTTGTTGTTTGTTGTACCACTGCCAGTAGATGGTATTTGTTGTTGTCCCCTTGTAAGCCATTGTTTGAATGCACTACGAGAGACATTGAAAGCAGAGTCAAATTGCTTGTATGTGTAAAAGCGTATTCGGCCAATAAAGCCTGATTCTGTATGACTTTTTGTCACTCAGCAGATTCTCTCATCCAGTGCAACATACAAGATGAGTATATTTAACATTCCATTTACTCCATTCCATTTATTCCATTTAC